>NC_142115.1:32692500-32854166 GCF_056152115.1 Neolamprologus brichardi
GTTGCTTATCTCCCAGTCCCTTTGTTTCCCATTTACTCGGCGTGTTTTCCTTTGACCCTTCCGGGACACCCTTAGTTAGAAATAACGTTTATTTTGCGTGCACCTTGGCGTATTGTCTCTGCTTCTGGGTCCAGCTTGTGGGCTGAACTACAGTTCATGATAGAAGGGAGAGAGTTCAAAAGTCATCAACGACATCAGGAGGGGCTACGCGCTTACCTGCTGCTCTCTGGCAGGTAGCCCCATGCCCTCCTGGGTTTTAAATGCACCTTAGAACACACATGCATCAACACTACATATGAGCGGGCGGAAGGAGGTTTGGAGTCTTCACCCCCCCCCCGTTCTCTGCGGCCTGTCGGAGCAGGGGGGCTAGGAGGAGGAGATGGCCACCCGATCGGGGTCTGGAAAGTGGGGCCTCCCCGCTGCTGCCGAGCCGGGGCAGTCTGCTTCTCTCCACCCCAGGGAAAAGGGTAACACTACCTGGGTCTGGGTGCAGTTTGTGGTTCTTTGTGTCTGGGGATGGGCGTCCGGGTACCCACCGGCTCACTCCTTGGTGGCTGCTTATTGGGGCCTGGGGCTCGCTCGGGACACTTTGGGGGTGGGGTGCCCTCGGCCTCTCGGCCTGGGGCTCGGTCACTCTGGCGCAGCTGGCTGCCGGCGGAGCTCACGGGCACGTCACTGCAACCCCCCCCTGGCTTCTGCTCCGTGGCTGCTGGGTGACCCCTCATCTGGGACTCTCCTCAGCTCTTTCTGGGACAGTGGCTCAGCTGCTCCTCTGTTGGTCTTCCTTGGTCTCTTGTGTTCTGGGGGCCTCTGGATGTCTGGAGTCTTGATCTCCTCCATACCTGCTTCATGCCCTGGAGGACGGGGCTGTGGCCCCCCCCACACCCTCTAGCAGATCATTACATGAAGGAACCTTTTAAATACAAGCGCACTCATGCTCACAGGTGTACACACGGGTGCTCACACACACAAATTACACCCTTTTTGGCTCCTACCTCAAAGCACACTGTGCTGTCGATCTTACGTGCTGCACAATAATGTTTAATATTTAGTATTTACTGTTATATTCCCATAGATCATCGTGATGTTGTTTATTGTATTGCTCTTTTTTTTCTGCTTGTTTTCTCTTTTTTCTTTCTCAACAGGTGATCGATATTTGTATTTTTTGTCTGCTTATTTTGTTGTTTTTTGTTTTTTGCCCTTTATCCCCGTCCCTCTTCTCCGCTGTTTTTCTTTCCATTTCTTTCTCCCCTTTCTTTCCCCAGTCAAGTCTGTCCCGTATTTAACAAGTGAAAATAAAATAAAATAAACAATAAAACGTGAATCAAATAGACCATTACAGCAAGGCCAACGGGCCAAATGGGACAGGCAAAAAAAAAGAAAAAATCATCAACAAAGCTGTTTCACAATCACTGTTGCAGTTATTTCTCCTTTCACATACATGTGGTATCCCATGGCCTCCGTGAACCCAGAACATTATTTTTTTAATGCTGAATACGTGCAGAAACACATGGTACAAATGAAGACATAGTTCCTGTTGAAGGGACGTGAGAAACGTGAGCGTGCATTACATGTTTGTAACTCTTAAGCTACATGAAGTACGTGACCTGTGGTTACTTCTAATTTGCCAGCAGTTCACGTATGACAAACAGCGAGTTTTCAGATTTGTTTTTCAAACATGAAACATGTAATAAGTTACTATGAGGTGCACCACGTGTTTATGAACAAATGATGTGAATCCGATGAAAATGTCTCAAGCACAAAACGTTTGTGACTGTGTGCATGAAAAAAAGCAGTAATAGAAACTCGCACACATACAGTTTCCTGTTGTGAAACATGATGGTTGACATGCTGCTTTGCACGTTCCCTCCTGCCAGCCAACAATTTTAATAACATTCATTTTTTTTGAATAATAAACAATTTAAACTGTTTTCATTCCAGAGGCACCAAATGTCAATAGAATATTGTTATTGGCCAATATTCACCATATTTATTGATATATCAGTCGGTATCGGCAAATGAGAGAGCCCATCGTATTTATCTGTTACTGAATCAGTTGTGCTTGTTTATGTTTAAGTATTGTGTGGTAAAGAGCTTAAAGTCACATGGGAATAACATTCACCACTGGTCAAGGTGTGATGTTTAAACACTGGTATCAGCACACGTTGGTGCATCCCTTATTGACTCTAAGAGGCTCTCAAATCTGAGACTGCCGTCTGATTCACTGGTTGAGATCATTTTCATACTCAAAACATTCAGTGACCTCTAGTGTCCTGATGTTGGTGGTGCTATGATTCTGGAAGACACCACTCCCAACAAGCTAAAAACGTTTCAATGTAAGTTAAAAGGTCAGCGATTTGCAGTAACACAAAACACGGTACCAAAAAGCCTCCTCGCTATAGTTTCACAGGTTTATTTTTTTTTCCTTTAATTTGCCACCAGACTGTATTTTACGAGCCCTTTGAAGTTGCCAACTGTAATGTTTTAAACTGTGCACCAGGTGGGGCTGGAAGACCTCTAATTCCTCTTCAAGGTGGGAATAAAGTGCAGGAATCTGATTGGTGACATTTATATGTATGTTTTGTTTTTTTTAAAAAACAAGACTGAATTTCAGGAACTTGGGGGACGGGCCAAAGAAGAGTACCGTGTACCTTTGTGTACTTTTAGATGCTTTTTCTTTTTTGTCCCTGTAAACGTTTACACTTTGCTCTGTAGTGGTTCCTTCTTGCTATTTAACTAACACTACTAACTAATAGAACTTTCAGCTGTTAAATGTATTTAATTTATTTATCATATACTACATATGATAAGCAACATGCTGTGTCGCACTAAAACAAAGCACTAAAAAGAAATCCTGGGCCACATAATAATGTTGCAAAGCTGTCCGTCTGTACCAGCTGAGATATTGGTGTAATGCTCTTTGTATGTGTGTGAAATACAGTAATGTGTTCTGGACTCACCCAGTGTGGGAGCACTGAGTGCCATGATGCCATAGTATGAGAACGGTCCGGTCTCAAACTTCATGTTCTCATTTCCAGCCTCCACTTCCACTCGACCCTGCAAAATCAAGACAGACGCTTATGTTTTTTTAACAGTTAAGGCTGCAACAGTGTCATTCATTCTGTTCATGTGGATTTACTCTGCAAACTCATCCTCAAGCCTTGTGCTGAGCCACATGCAATATTTCAGAACCAATGAAAAATTAAGGCAGACATAATAGATGTTTTAAAATACCTATTTTTATTTAAATGACCGCAGCATTTCGGAACATTTATGTTCTTAGATTCCAGCTATCCGTTTAATCTGAAGCTAATGTTTCTATGAAAATAATACAAAAGATCTTACTCATTTTGACATAAATGCAGTGAAACATAACATGGCTCTAAAATTTACATGCCTCAAGTAAATGTTCTGTAGTGGACACTTTGGGGCTGTGCATATCAGACGAGGTCACATCCTCACGACAGAACGAAACTTTCAGCAAACTGATTAAACATATGTGTGAAAGAGAAGGAGAGAGAGTTTTTATTTAAAAGGCATTTATTTATTTCTTATTATCCCTGTTCTCGCTAATCACAGGCTAACAAGTCACTGTTATCGTATTTTCACTGCATATAGTACTGTGTATGTGACTGTATAATTTGAATTTGAATTTGAAGTCCTTGCATATGCTGTAGTGTCCTTGGGTAAGACGCTAACCCCAGTGTCGGTTATATAACGACACAGCAGTGGTGTGTGTGTGTGACGCACCTTAAAAATAAAAATAAAAAATAAAAAATTTACTTTGATTTTGTCCATCAAATATTTCAAAGCCTTATCCAGTTTGCCATCATGTATGACAATAAAAAGGAAGAATTCCTGATATGTAAAAACAGACTCACTGGCTATGTTTGGTCATTTTGATTAAAAATATTACTGGAGATAATGATTTACTTTCTGTTAAATCAGTCAATTCTTTTCCCTAATTAAGTCCTAAAGCACTGGAAGATCATAATTTCTGCTGAGCAGCCCTGACCTTTCTTTTCTTTTCTGTGAAATTATACAATTTGGCCTCTAGAGGGCGGTGCAATAGCAGGTGAAAAAGCCGTATAGTAGTTATTAGTGACCATACTCAGGAGATGTTTTGCATCACTTGTGGGAAGAATTAGGTTTACTCTGGGCTTGATCAGACGTCAATAAACACTGAAACATGATACACATCTGGCAATGCTGCTGTCTGCAGAGGGAGGATGTGATGCAATGGAGAGAAAGGGGAGTTAGAGTAGCACAAGTTTCTTTGTAAAGAGATATGGAAGAGAGATTAGGGGCACACAGAGGCAGATGGAGGGATAAGAGGACAGAGGACAGGACAGAAGGGGGTTAAGGAGGCCTCTGTGTTGGAGGCAGTTGGCCCGGATCGTCCTGCTGGAATGTGTGAACTGCAGCAACAACACAGCACAGTTAATCCATGCTGCCATCCCTCCTTCACTCCATCCTCCCACCCCGCTGCAAATGGACTGAGCTGATGAAAACATAACAGGTGGTAAAATAAAAGGACAACAAAAGAAAGAGATGGGCAAACAGGACGGAGGGTGGGCCGTGCTTACAGCAGTGACAAATACAGCAGGACGATTAGCTTAGGACTTAAATTCTAACATCTGAATGAGCTTGCTGTTAAGTGTTGATTAAGTGCAGATTTTAAAGCTTCCAAACACAGCACAGCCATAAAATATTTTATGTCTTTGGCTAATATTTCAGTTTAATGTTGAAATGACATTAATAAACTGTCAACTTTACCAAAAACAGAAGGTAAGCACTGCTCTAAAAATGCAGGTTTGCATTCATGTTTCAGGAGTTTATAAAGGATTTATGTGGATAAAAATGCATATCATCAGCATGCAAAACCTGCAGACACATATTAATAACTCAGCAATCAAAATCATAAAAACTTAACAATCAGAAATGATTGTTTTAACTTAATTATCTGTGGATTTCCCTTTAAGACCTCCTGGTTCACCACGAGCAGCCAACAAACACAATTAATCTGATATAACCATCCATTGTGCTATTTTAGGGAGCGTGCCAATTTAGAAACCTGGCTTTGTTGTTACAAGAGATGAGAGGGAGAGAGAGTGTATCCGTCACTGGAGTTAGCAGGTGGGCGGTTTCAATCACAAACTCTCTGCTGAATTAAACTTACAACATCGGTCCGAAGCGTTTCACAACTGATGTCAAAAGTGATCAGAACAGAAATCGACACCACGGCTCGCCTAACGCTCTAGAAACAATTAGGACACCAACCACATACAACCTGATTCGTGTATCCATATTTAGCCTTGTTTACCTTTTTGAGGTCTCGCTCTTCCTAAAATAAATACTCTGTTTGCTCTCAAAAAAGACTATTTCATCATTGCTGTGCCACTTCTTTATTTGATCTGCAAATAATTCAATGATTAATCTGGTGATTGAATTGATAAAAATGCTGATTAACATAAACACAGATGAGAGAAAGAGTGAAAGAAAACAGTAACAGTAACACACACACACACACACACACACACACACACACACACACACACACACACACACACACACACACACACACACACACACACACACACACACACACACACACACACACACACACACACGAACCATGATTTGAGGTTAACTGGGTTAAATTTGTTACATATGGAACTGAGGGTGCAGAGGGGGTAACATCTAAAGGACCAATCATCAGCTGACCTGTCAGGTGATTAATTAGTTGACACTTTGTTTGCTTGCTAACTGCAGCACAGGGTGACTCGAGCTTATCTGAAACTGCACAGCATTTTTATCCTTTTCCCATCCCTGAGACAATGTGCGACTTTTTAATTGGCAGACGCTTTTCTGAAGTCTAGCTTTTAACCATCACCCCATCATATGTCATACACAAGTGAACCAATTATCACCCTACTGGGGATAACTGCAAATAGTGGCAGCAGATTAGCAGATTTGAGCACAAAGAGATGACGGTGAGAGTTTTCGCACAGCTGAATAAACGTCAAACAGAAAACTGATTAGTGTGAGATGGTCGAGAATTTACTCCGATGTCCTGTTATATATTACGGAGCAAGGAGCAGACGGCTGAGTTTATTAAAGTCCACCGACACAGCTGGTGACGCAAATCTGAAGGCTAGACCGTCCCATTTCACAGCTTTGCACTTCCGACCTATTCGCTCATCAAAGGCCCCGCCCCACGTAGACCGCGAAGGACGGGTCCTTGGAAGGATGCGTCCTAGGAATTGGGACACAGCTAAGAATGGGAAGCTACTTTTTACAGTGTAAAATCACAGCTCCCCCCCACTTTTGCCAGACTCATGTATTTTTCAGGTCTACACAGAGGAAAGTACAACAACAAAGTACAAGTGATTCTCAAAAGAAACACGTGGCTTAAAAAGAAATGTGACAATTTAATGGATGCCAAAGACGAGCTATTTGGTTATTTGGATCTTTATGTTTTATTTGCTTTAAAAGCTATCATTTTGTTATTGATTGGTAATAGATTGATAATTAGCTGTATTGACTTGTTGTAGACGCAATCAGATGCCAGTGACGGTTGGGCTCAGTGATGAATCAGCTGAGCTGGATTCATGGCTGAATCAAGGCATAAATTCCCCCTTTATACTGAATGAGGGTGTTGGTAAAGTTTCATTTAAAGAAAATGTATGTGTATTTGATTTGTATTTGTTGTACGAGTTTATTTTTGAAGTGGGGGTGTCCTGACAGTGACCTGTCTGAGTGTATTCCAGTGGGAGTTGTGATTAAAAAACCCTACAAATTATAGTTTTGCACTAGTGCATCTAACAAATGAAAGATCACGTGTTCGATCCCAGGAGGAGACATGAATCCAGAGAATTAAATATGCAGCACTACCTGCTGTGGTGACTCCTTGAGAATAAGGGAGAAGTCAAAAGTAGCTTAAATACAGTAGGAGATCAAATGGCTGTGCTAATGTTAAACATGTTTTGGTGCCTGGTCTCAGGTACAGTCGCACCTTCAGGCTTGTCCTGGATACTCCCACATGCCTGCATGCTACAGTTTACAAGCCAACATTAACATGTAATGCTATTTGACCTTTTAGATTAAATTTGTATTTCAAGAACATGTTTTAGGTGGATGGGGGCAAAATCAAACTACATTTCCCAAATTAGGACAATCCTTCCTCTCAGTGGGCGAATTTTCATTTTAGCTTTATTTTGAAGGCTACGTTGACTTGGCACGACTCCCTTTGGCAAAATGTTTTGGTCCAAATTTGTCTGGTTAGAATCATTCACACCTGCTCACTGCACCCACAGGCTCCTGCAGAGTAATCGGAGGTCGAATGCCTTAATCAAGGACAACCCGCTACTGAAAGACGAGCGGACATTCGCTGCAAGCCTCCTATAACTGTTCTCCTTTACTGGCAAAGCAGAAAAGAAAACAAACAACCACCAGGAGTATTCGACATCCCTCGAATAACTCCTCTACCGTTGCCCCACAAGTATACAAGGTTTACAGTAGCGAGACTTCCTTCTATGACCGCTAATGAAATTGTTAAACCTGCTCAGCCACCAGCGTTTTGCCTCTTACAAGTATATCAGAGCTGTGAAAGATGTCAATCATCCCCTGGCATGTTAGTCGTGTCTGTGTGTACGTGAACACTGGCAAAGGTCAAATAGTGAGCTTGAAACATATGCATGCTAAAAACAAAACCGAACAAAAAAGAAACACACATAGAAACATCCTGAAGCTTGACTCCGAGCGACATAAGCCACACACGCTGCTGGACGGTTGGTGTTTAATTTAAATGGAGGTTAACGTGGAAGAGAGGAGAGAAAGAATAGAAACAGAGGGAGGCAGAGGACAAAAGCGAGAGGTGTAAAGTCTGCCGGTGCTCTGGTCAGACCCGTTTTCCTGGATCTGCACTGACCAAAAGCACAGTCATGACATGAAAACATCATGAGAGCCGGGCACTTTCATTAGCCGTCCACCAGTGCTGGTTTATTAGGTAACAAAGTCATTTTTTTCCAATTTGGGATATGAGAAGAAAGTCTTTCTTAAAAGTCTCAGTCAGATCTGCAGTAAAAACTGTCTCAAACCTTAATTACGAAACCCTCTTAAGCTCCTGTATGAGACAAAAGCTCAGACTTTCTCCTCTAGTCTGCCCAAAACAATGAGTGAGAAGCCTCGTGCTGGTCACGTGGTGATAGCCTTGCGGGCGATCGTGGCTCAAGAGTTGGCAGTTCGTCTTGTAATCGGAAGGTTGCCGGTTCGAGCCCCGGCTCCGACAGTCTCGGTCGTTGTGTCCTTGGGCAAGACACTTCACCCGTTGCTTACTGGTGGTGGTCAGAGGGCCCGGTGGCGCCAGTGTCCGGCAGCCTCGCCTCTGTCAGTGCGCCCCAGGGTGGCTGTGGCTACAATGTAGCTGCCATCACCAGTGTGTGAATGTGTGGATGAATGAATGTAGTGTAAAGCGCTTTGGGGTCCTTAGGGACTAAGTAAAGCGCTATACAAATACAGGCCATTTACCATCAAACCACTGAGAATACATTTTAAGAGCAGTAACATTATTTTTCCAGAAAAAAAAATCTTTAAATGTTGTTGTGAGCACTCTGTACTATTAGGAACTATTTTCTCTCTGCTGTTTATCTCTTACATATCTTGATACTCACTGGACTTCCTTAAATCAAATTCTTTGACACAGGTGAATCAGTCTACCCTGTTGCACAAAATGTTTTCTTTCTGACGTCCTTCACGGATCTTAAGAAAGGCTCAAGGAGTAAGCAGGTGCACTGCTTTAAAACACAAGGGAAACATTTAAGAGTCTAACTGTAAAAATGAATGCAGCACAGAAACACTTTCATGCCGATCGTCTTTTTTTAAATAACCAAAACTGTAAAAATGACCAAGTTACTGTGTGAAGCAAACGATTATTTAAACCTTTATTTAAAAATCTAGTAGACGTCAAACTGGAAATTACGGTCAAGCTGTGGATGAGGGAATTCTGCATAAAACACGTGTATATTTAGCAGACCTGCGAGAAAGGCTGAAAACATTGGGTTTGAATATTTCTCCCCTAAATATTAGTTTCAAACAGCTAGTACATTTTCAGCCAGCTTCTTAGAAACTAGCTGAAAATTAAACCCCATCTCAGGCTAAAAGTAACTTTTAGGAACTTTCACCATTCAAGGAAAGTTTTCAAATCTTCAGAATTTAGAATGTCTGATCCAGCATTCGTGAAACGTTTTAACAATGATTAATTTTTTATGTTCATTTGTTTTCTAGTTAATATTTACCACCTTGTCCTTTCACCAAATACATGAAAACCACTTTGATTAAAATTTTCTTTACACACAGTCCCTGAATGACTGACGAGCGATACTTGAGAGGATGTGTCCTATAATAGTTACACACTTCTCTTTGTCTCAGAGACGGAGCCTGTCCTTCCAAAAGGACAACAGAAACAATTGTCACAACACGGAGCTCTCACCGGCCATAAATCATAAACATACACATCACATGGGCCTTACTGCAGAAGAAAGAAACCCACAACACAATGTGTTAGTACACCACAATTTGCTTTAGTTTCTGAGGGTGGTAATAAACCTCAGAGCGACACATCTCGTGCTCATTTCTAACTAACGTTGAGCTGTTCAGCTATTCAGCTTAAAGTTCAACGTAGGTGTGTTTTCTGGTTGTGCGTTTTTGCTGAACTGTAGGTGGGTCTTGGCCAAAGTTCAAGCGGCCACGTTAGGACTCATCAGCACTGTGATATTTGTCAGTAACGACAGGTTATACATCAAACCGATCTTTGTGAACTTGAATGATCATTTATGTTGCGCTGCGACTGCTAAACACTTCAGTGACAAAGCATAGCAATGGCAGTGAAAGAAAAAAAGGCAGTGTCAAGGAAGCAGGAGGAGTCAGTGAAAGTGTGACAGCAGAGCATTAAGAGGTTTAAGAGAGCAAGGTGAGAGAGGATGTCCTGGCACAGAGTTGAAATGAGGACCTGATGTCACTAAAGAAACATTTTGAGGACCTTAGAGGACAGACAGACAGACAGGAGCCCCTCCTCCCTCCCAGCCATCTGCTGTGACATATTTAAGGTTCAGGAAAGAGAAGCAGTTTCAGATACACACACGGCGAGCGGAAGCGTTTTATCAGAAATCAGGGGAAGCCCCGCAGCAACTAAGTCTATAGCAGCGTAACTAAGGGATGGCAGAAGTCACCCAATGCAGCTCTAACTGTAAGCTTAATCAAAAATGAAAGTTTCAAGCCTGATCTTCAAAGTACAGAGGCCTCCTGAACACAAATCTGGAGCCAGTTCCACAGGAGATAACCCTCGTACAGCAGAATATTTATTAAAACCTAATATGAAGTAGGGCAGGGCGATATGACCAAAAATATTTATCACAATATACATTTGTAAATTTGCGATAACGATATAACTGACGATATAATTGACACTAGACAAAACACTTTACAACTCCACAACTTTATTAGTGCAAAAAAACCCCATCAATGTATTTACTTAAACAAGCAGCTGTTTTTTATGTGCATTAAAGTTATATATAAATGTAACAGTGCAAATTCCTCACTGACAGTTTAACCAAAAGGCATTTCCAGTGGAAACTGGTCGACATATCCTCAGCATAACCATGTTTAATATCCACAAAACTTAAAAAGAGGTTATACACACACAACACGGTAATATTATGTTGAAGCACAGTACTGTCGGAGCCGTAATGCTCCGACAATCCATCAAGCGGTGCGGCTTCGTAGCTTAGCAAAGTCGTACTGAAACATCTGACAGATTTTCAAGCGCGGTGTACATAAAATCGTTTCGAGGTCAGTAAACACAACCAGAATTCATACATAAGGCACACGGGATTATAAGGGGCACTGTAGATTTTAAAAAAAATCAAAGGATTGATTTTAAGTGTGCCGTATTTTCCAAACAACACGGTAATAACGACGGCCCGCTAGCATGCTCTACCAAAAATAGTGCTTTGTTGTGTATCTGACGGACGAAAGCTAAACCAGTTCCACACCACTGAAGTTGCAGCATTTTAACAAACCAGTTCTGGTTCATTCGTTTCATTTAACGATCCGTTTTCGCTCTTCTCATTCTGCGTCGCCGCCATGTGCTTATAGGCAGTGCGCATGCGCGTTTTACCCATATTCTATCGCGATATTTCATTTTCCTATCGTTGCCCAAAATTACACCGGTATTACTGTGAACGGTATGATATAGCCCAGCCCTAATATGAAGTATATCAACAGTTTATTTCTAATTAGCTCTTATTTTTGTACTACCTGCTTTTGTTTCTTATAGTCAAGGAAAATCATTGGTGCCATCTCCACCCTCACTCCTACTTTTACACTCTGGGATTAGGGCTGTGCAATATGACCAAAATCTCATATCCCGATATAAGACATCTATCGTCCCGATAACGATATAAATTACAAAAATGTAACATTTTCTGTAAATTCTGTGAATCTCGGGCAGCTCGACTTGCGTGACGTGTTTCCAGCTGGGCGTCGTGTAGCTGAGTCGAGTGTTTCAACTGATGCGTGAAACTATACATTTTTAGACATAAGTTGTAATGGCCGCCGTTTTCTTTGTGAGTATTTATTACACGGCGTGCTGCGGGGAAAAGCCTGCTCTAACGTTTGAGTCTAAGGTTGATTTTTTTTAGCATCTGACGACTCTTTTTTGCTTCTCATCCGTCAATACTCTGCATACTAGTTCACGTGATTCAGTTTATTTTGAAAAGTCTCAACAGGATCTTGAGCTTTATTGTGAAAGGTTTATGTGGAAAATAAACAAGCGGACACGCGGTGGTTTTACCGTCGTTGTTGCTAACGACAACGCATAAAAACAGGCGCTTGTCCGTCTGTAGTGTGGTTATATTAAATATAAGAGAAAGAGAGAACTTTAGGACATTAATATAGCCACTACAGTGACCATCAAAACGATCAAAAAATATTGCCGTAAACAGTTTATTTTGAGACACCACGAAACAAACGATAGCGTAAAATGAAACAGATGTTTTTATATCATCATCCGATATACATCGTTATATCGAACAGCCCTATCTGGGATAACATAATGTCTCCCACAAGAGAGAAAACCAATAAACAATATTGCAGCCATCTAGTCACAAACAAGAAGGCATCCCTTACAGGAGGGGTGGAATTGTGTGTTACAGGCACAAAGAAAGGTAAATGCCATCCTGTGTGACTATTACAACTCTGGAAAATAGATTCAGAGGCACAATGAGGCGATAAGGACCCACACTGTCTGAGGATCCTTCCTGCTGTGTAGGTTGCATTTGTGTTTGTGTGAAGCTCAGTAGAGCCCCTGCAGAGGTCTGAGGATTCACTGTCACCGGTTTGTTAATAACTTATAACAAAGCCTGCAGGGGCTCTGCCTCAAACCACACACACACCACCTGACATTGATTGTGTGTGTGTGTGTGTGTGTGTGTGTGTGTGTGTGTGTGTGTGTGTGTGTGTGTGTGTGTGTGTGTGTGTGTGTGTGTGTGTGTGTGTAAGAGGGAGACTGTGGTTGTGAGCTTTCACGTGCGAGGCCTAGTGTGTCCTGCCAGCCTCTTGTGTTTAGTGGTTTGTGAGCATGTGTTTGTCATAAAATGAACTGCTGATGTCAAACTGAACAGTTTCCTGCAACAGTTTGTGCAAACTGATTGACTCACTTACACTGTGATACAAACACACACACACACACAGACACACAAACATTTCCTCAGCGGGATTTAACAGCGTGAGTCAGTGTCAACTAACAAGAAGCTCAACCCCAGCCTAACGTGTCGATGGTGTAGGCTCGCTCTCACACACACACACACACACACACACACACACACACACACACACACACACACACACACACACACACACACACACACACACACACACACACACACACACACACACACACACACACACACACACACACACACACACACACACACACACAGCCTCCTTTTAAGTGCAGGAATATTTCTTATTCTCACAGGACTCAATTTTTCCATCTCTTGTTCACAACAGGAAGGAGCTTCTCTCTAATAATGATGTGATGTAATTACCCTGGAATGTACTGCGTGTACAGCAACTGTGCTTATATGACTTACCGATATCTAGTCTACATTTCATAATGTCAAAAACACTGATTTTATCTTTTGTTTTAATCTCATTTTTGTCTTTGTTCTGTCCACTTCAGAAACGAGTTTGTCCGTGAAACAAATGCACAACAGAGATTTCTCAAAAATAAAACGATCAAACCTCTTGTACAACATCAAAACATAACAGGAAAATTTATACTTGAAATAAAACACCATCTAAAAACGTTCAGATGATGCCTGCACATCTCCCAAAGCTGAGTGAACCCTGTGAACACAACAGAAGTCGGACTCGGGCTGCGATACTGACTGTTTTGTGAGAATCGCTAAGCATCTTTATAGACGCATAAATCACTCGGGTCATAAACAAATAGGCTGTCTGCTGACAGCAAGGATCGCTGCCGGGAAAACACACACATATGCAAAGTAATCATGTGGACCCTATAAAAGGAGTGGAACAAGTGCAGCGAATTATCATATCTGAGGTTTTTTATTCTCACGAGTCAACCGCACACTGGATGTTGATGTAAACATAAGAGTAAAAAATTTTAAATAAAACTCTAACATCTGCACATAAACATACAGTTCAAAGTATGTGCAGTGAGTCAATCTATGAAAACAAGCAGAGATTTATTAAAAGTATTTGTCCCCTTATCTAAAGACGTCACAAACTGTCTTTGGACTCTGCTTTTTGAAGTCAGAAAAGACCATATTTGGATAAGAAGATGGTTATCGGCTAAGGGGAGTGGGCTTGGTCAATAAGTCGTATGAACTGCTGAAGAACAATAATAAAATAGTAGAATTTTACACACAAAAGCAAACTTCATGGACAACCTATTTTAATATGGCAGTCAATGGGACCTCGCATTTAGGGCTCACTTCAAGTGGCCATTAAGGGAACTGCAGTTTCTGCCACTTTATTTTACAGCCTTGTGACTGAAACAAGCTAAAAGGCACACATTAGGGATGCAACGATACCAATTTTTACAAACCGATACGATACCGATACTTGGATATGAGTACTTGCCGATACAGAGTACATAAAACGATACTTCTACCACACACACACACACACACACACACACACACACACACACACACAAATGCAATGAATTGGAAGACAGGTTTTATTTTATTCTCTGCCGATAAAAAATAAAATCCTAATAAAAATGACCACAAAAAAATTTCAAGTGAAAAATAAGCACTTCTGTTAAATTATTGCAGAGTCTCCACATTGTAATTTAACAAAATACCACTGAACTATTGGCACCGTCTCGAGCTTTCAGAATAATAATGGGCGGTTGGGAATTTCATATCGCAGCTCGAGTATGCTATGCTATGCTATGCTATACTATGCTATGCTATGTTTTCCACGGCCGGCATTGGCTGGTCATCCAGAGCGATAAAATGAGTCAGAGCCTCTGTTATTTAAACTGCCCGTGGATTTTCTCTTGACATTTTTCATCGCTTTTCCAAAACCTGAGTTAAAGTTGGCTGTTCCGGTCCACACTGCTGACATTTTGTTTTGCCTAGCTACAGCAGCCTCCAGTTTCTCTTTTTTATCTGGAGCTGCCAGTCTCACTCGCCTAACCTTGTGCCTGTTTAGCGCGAAATGTCCCCCTAGTGGCCAATCTAAAAAACTACAACAGAAATGACCAGCCACCCTCTGATTAATGAAATAAGTTAGTATCGGTTCATGGTATCGGTTAACTTTTATGAGTATGAGTACACACACATTTTACAGTATCAGCCCCGATACCCGATACCAGTATCGGTATCGGTGCATCCCTAGCACACATTATTGTCTTTGCAACTCCTTAAGTTGCAAAGACAATAAAATGACTGTCTCTCACTTGCTTTATAATCTCAGTAAAACATTTCCATGAGTTTAAAGTCTCAAATGTTAATTGCAAGTCTTATTTAGTATAGCACAATGTTCATTTTCTAAACTTTGGTCCCATTTGCAGCAAAGTAGACAATAAAGCACAGCATGCTTTAGGCCAGACCTACGCTGAGACTGGCAAGTCATGACCACATGAACACGTAATATCCTTGGTTTCTCAATCAGACCAACTCCTCGCTTGCTGCATCTGGTTTCAGAAAACCATTATGGCAGCTCAAGACTTCAAAATGGGACTTCACAGATCGGTGGGTGATCTCCTATGTCCCGCTTTTATATAGTGTGTCTGGGATCAACTATAGAATCTGGTGTTATGTACTCTGTATTGCTTAATGAAGGCTCGAGCCAGGAAAGTCCGATGTGTCACAATGTGTTATTTGGGCAATAAATAAATTAAAGCGGAACCCCGGCGAGTGCAAGCCATTTTTTTTCTTTTGCTTGCACCTGCCCGTGTTTTAGTGTGGATGTTGTAGGTTAAGTAATCTCAGCTCTTTCCAAATCCATATCCCTGGATTTTCTTTTTTTTTTGGTAGCTTGAGGCAACCCATCAAACTTCACAAATCTCTGTTTTGTGTTTGCACACATTAAAAAAGTACTGTACTGTGTACTGTGGGTTCAGCATTACTGCTTGGTCCCTAGTTAGAGGCTTCTGTGGTATCTTTCTATGCAGAAACCAGAGGTGGAAAATTGTAAGCCCCCGTGGCTTACAGTAAATGCCACCGACTTATTCCACATGTGGGGTCCACAAAAGTATCCGGCCTCCCACCGGGAAAATCTCACAGAGGAGAATGGAGGGGAGAAAGCTGAAATAGATCTCTGGATTAGTGAACCCTGCTAATGACTGTTTGGGAACAATGACATAAACGATCTCTGGGAAATATGTGTGTGTGAAAGAGTGACATTAAGACAATGAAGCGTAGTTTTCCCACCCTTTGGGATTTGAGTGCACGTCTATATGTACACAGAGTGAGTGCAGCAGATGTGCAAAATCAGGGCAAGTTACTTTTTTGTGCGCTACAGTATGGACGTGTAGAGGGAGGTGGTTTTCAAGTTGAAATGGGTGTGTCTATGTCAGTTTTGGGATTGGTGTATTGAAGCAATCTGACAGCAGCGAGTTTGTGATGTAATCAGTTCCTTCAAGCATATAATGCACGTCATCTAGGACCCCAATGCAGCCCTACTACCGGCACCGCTTGTCTGCCCGAGGTCACTGCACTGTGAAATCTTCTTTTCACCCTTTTAATCAATCAAACCTGATTATTAGGTCACTATTTATAATTCCTACTGAATTACAGACGGTAATATGGCAATACATTCCCACTGTGGATAAAAGTAGAGTCATCTAAACATCACACCTACAGGAAATCCAGAAATGAAGCATGTGGGCTAATGTTAACGCCAGAGGAGGTTTGAGACTCTGCAGTGTAAATGATGAATCCTCAGCATTTGGCAACCTGCTCTGTCCCTAAATGCTTCCACTTTGGAACCACACCGGTTGTAGTCAACAATAAATTATTTAGGAGAGTAGGAATCTCAGAAGCTCCCTTGTTGCCACAGTGCCATCTTATTACAGTACCAAGCTTGAATTGAAACAAATGTTAATTGAAGCAGACTGAATGGAAAGCTTGATTTTACAGATCTATGGCGATGAGACTGAAAACACGAAAATCTGGATGAAAAGCATCGGAAAATTTGGAAGTTTTCAACCGTGCGGTTCATGTTTCGTCTCCTGTTACTGCAGGTGTGCCGTGAACGTAGCAGCTTATGCGTAGGTAAGGGAATCGTATGTCTCTGCTGCGTTTCTTTTTCCCGCCACTGATGTGAAGATGTTGTTTAAATGTTAAACGGTAAAAGCATTTTTAAAGCTTTGGGCAAATTTTTTTTCTTCTAAGCCTAACTACAGAGATGAACAGCTAGCTTAATTAATCATCATTAATAATTAATTTAATTGTTAATCAAGTAAACATATACAATATTTTCATTCAACAAATGCTATCTGCTGATAAAACTCTCGTCATATAGAACACACCACAGTTTCCTTCAGCAACAGGTACTTCTGAGGTCTTTCTGACACAACAGCTAAACAAAATGCAAAACAATCCTAGTGCTGTGCTGTGAATGAAGAGTTCAAAGCAAATATCTGACAGCAGAGTGAGCAACTACAGATTTGTGGATTCGGACCAACCATTTTTCCAAATCTAGCCTGAAGCAACAAAGGAGTCAAATACACGTGTATTCCCCTGAATCACTGAGTACCTGCAGGATGAGAAGGAAGTAGTCGGCCGGCTTGCCCCTTTGGTAGATGTAGTGATGGGACGACCGCTTATCGTTCTCATTGAACTTGATCTCCTGGATCACATCGGGGTGACGCAGGATTCGCAGCAGCACCTTGTCTGAAATCTGAGATGGGCTGAACAAGCTCACCTCTGCCGAAAGAGAAAAAGCAGAACAACAGATATTTTACACCATTTATTAGTGAAGACTAAAAGCCACATTTTTTTTATTTTAATGTAAGTACTCTTAAGTATATAGTCTGACTAAAACTGACCAAGGCATTTCTTAAAATAGTAAACATGAAATTAAACAGTGTTGGTTTAATTTCATCCACACGTTAGGCCAACCTATAATTTACAGTCCAGCGAGGACATAATGAAAACACAGGTTACTCAAGCTGAGTTTAAGGTGTATCATATGTTACGTTGTCAGTAGGTAGGCCACCAACTATTCAATTAAAGGATCCAGATGTACTTAAATGAAAATCAACAATTCTGAAACTGCAGACAAACAAACACAATATAACACTATTGTGTTACCCATGTGTGGCTCTTAACGCCTGGTGACAGCTGTAAGGTTTAAAGATTATTCAGGTAAGGATGAATTGATAATTACATTTTTTTCATGGTCCAACAATCTAATAAGATTTGTTTTTGCGACACATTTTTGTCAAAGGATTGTTTTTAAAATAATGTTAGCTTTTGAATAGTTGAATTACCGTAATTGTCGGGCTATAAGCCGCTACTTTTTGCACAAGCTTTGAACCCTGCGGCTTTTAGTCAGGTGCGGCTTTTCTATGGATTGTCCATGATTTTTGTCATATCGTAAGACGATTTGTTTTGTTTGTTCCGCTGTTGTACGGCACTACGTTGCCTGGCGGAAGGGCATGTGATCAGACACACAGTATCGGGGTTCAAGAGTGGTATGTTGGTCACATGTCCATCCGCCAGGCAACATAGTGCCGTACAAGTAGCGCGAAAAACAAACTTCAAAGTAGCGCTACGTATTCAGCGGGAGGCGTGGATGACGAGCGGCGATAAACTTGCGAAAAGCAAGTTATGCTCAACTCCACCGGTGGATTCTGACAGCGTGGAAAAGTGTGAAAACATCCATGATCACCAACGGATTTCGAAGGGCTGGACTGCATGATGGAGAGGAGGACAGCGCCACGGCCCTTCTGAGGGTGTTCGACTCTGACACTGACAAGGAGGATTTGTTTGGTTTTGAAAGTGACAATGAAGGAGAGAAGCTGACAGTGGATGACGAAGCCATCCTGAGCCTGTTCGTTTCCGACACTGGAGAAGAGGACTCTGGTGGTTTTAGGGCGCAGGAAGAAGAGAAAGATGGTGGTGAATGACTGACTTTTCTTCTTGTTAAAGCGTCACTGCACCTGAGCCTAAAAGGTAGTCCGAATCTATTTTTCTGGTGTGCTGTAGGTTATTGTTATGTACTGCATTTGTTACTCATTTATGAAGCACAGTACATGTTTGGTACTTGTAATTACCGCTACTTGTGCATATACCTAAAAAGTTATGCAAATATGTACCCATAACCGGTTTTTCAAAATATTAATAAAAGGGGTGTGTCTCCAAACAGCCATCTCTTTGCTGACTGTTGGAGCCAAGTCCATGCCATATTTAAGTATTTGTCAAGATCTTTAAGTTTCTATTATAATCTTGATCATTTTATGTTTTAACGTAATCGGCTGTGCTCCATAAATTAATCCTGCTTTGTTAGTCTGTTGTTGTAAAGTGTTGATAAGTGTCGTTAAGGGGGTGTGTATTTGGCCCGCATGCGGAGGGGTGTGGGTAAAAAGGTTAGCTAAGCGAGCAGGATGTGGAGCAACGGTTTTTTGACCGTCGCCGTTTTAATGTTATTTTTTGTTGTATCATAAAGGAAAGCTCCCACCAGAGGCATTTGTTTTGTACCTTTCGGTTTATAAGGAAAATAAATGTTTTGCCCCTTTTTTCCTTCGCCTCGTTTTTGCTACCGGAAGGCATCCGAGCTAGTTAACAACAGCACGAGTCAGAAACTTTACATCCTGCAGAAACGGCAAAGAAGGACCAAAGGTTGCCGTTACACTGACAATTCCCTTTGTGCATATTCTCTTACATATGATAAGTCAACATTGAAACACCTGCGGCTTTTAGTCAGGTGCGGCTAATGTATGTACAAAACAGGATTTTCCCCTGATTTTAGCTTGTGCGGCTAATATTCAGGTGCGCTTTGTAGTGCGGAAAATACGGTAACTACAATTGAAACACTTTTTCAACTAAAAATAAATAAAATTGAATAAAATAATACATTGTTTTGATAACTAAACACTTGGTTTAAGTGTTTATTGAGCAAAAACGCTGCAGAGATGTTTAATGCATGGTGTCCTTGTTTGTTTGCTTTTTGGCATTCTTTTTTTTTTTTTTTTTTTTTTTTTTAAGTAAATGAGAAAGAAGAAGAACTGTTGAAATATATTTGGTTTACATGGATTTCTCAACCGTCAGGCTGTTGCAATCAGAGCTCAGCTGTAAGTGCTTTGGTCCCCACCCAAACTGCAAACAAAGCTGCTGTCACTGCACACTGAGAGGTGAGGCATATATTGACAATGTTGGAATTCATCATCGGAAAGGCAAACAACCTCCTTTCCCTATGGTTTACATAGTTAGTCAGAGTGTTCATCTGTATTGTTGCTGTTGCTGGGATTCAGTGCTTTCAATGATTTCGTAAATCAAAGGTGTAGCTTTTACATTTTATGTCTACTTATTAATGGCTTTTAATATCCTTAAAAAACCCAAAAAACAAAGTCGTCAGACTGGTGAAGCTAACAGTTACTAGTCCTTAAACCCACACCGAAGCTTTTATGTGATAATGCACGTTCTACTGTCTGAAATATGTCTGTTGACCATCAGTCATACTGCAGGAATGCAGCAGTGCACAAAGGCATTAGAGACATGTTCTCAAATCTGCTGGGAAAGAATCATTAATGTGAACATGACAAATAAACATGGAAACTTTAACACATTACAGAGATAAATGGAACAACAAGAAAAAACTATTCCTGTTTGATGAATCAAAAAACCAACATTAGACCAAGATCCTCAGAAAGAAAACAGAAACTAAGTCAGCAGACACTGACGTTATGCCTCCAGACACAGCAGACGTGAATACCACAGTGTGTGCCAGGGAAGGAAGTGCTATGTCATGCTAGCAGTGGCTAACTGCCAGATGCAGTTAGCCACTGCTTCATATCAGCTAACACACACTTAGCAGATAGATTCCTATGACTTCTCAAGAGATGTGTGTCATTGGTAGCATTACATGCAGCTGGCTAGAGTCTGTCCAGAGCTGATGACAGGCACAAGCAGACATGTTGATGGGTCTTAAATAGATCCTAAAAGTAAATAAATCATTCATCACTGCATGCATAGACCTGTCTTCCCTGTCAGATGGTCACATGACAGAATCCTTCACTTACCGACATCCCAAAGGTGTTTTTTGTGCATTTCATATGATAAAATAAAATAAAGTTACATTATGATGGGTTTTTTTGAAACACATCCATGAAAATGAAGGAAGCCTACCATAAATCTACTGAGCACACGTAACACTGCGATTACTGACAGTGAATGTGTGTCATTTCCTGTTTCCACACTTCCTTTCTCACCTGTAGCCAGGAAACGATGGGCAGCCAGCAGCAGCTGAGGAGAGATCTTCACCTTAGATTCACTCTCATGTTTAAAGGCAGAGAAGTCTCTCTTGTTTTTGTTGGGTGCCACCTTTTTCCTCGTGCGATTATCAGCTAAGAAGAGCAAAAAAAAACAGAAGAAGCATCATTTATTAATGATCAAATCAAATCACTTTTATTGTCACATCACATGTGCAGGTACACTGGTACAGTACATGTGAGTGAGTGCAAGCTTCACATGCAACAGAGGTGTGTAAAAATACAATAACATAAGAACAAGCAAAGTATAAGAATGGGTAAATCTGAGAATTATATGAATAAATATACGTACAATATAAGAGTGTATGCGAATTACTGAATGTGTATACTAAATATGGATATCTACATGTGTGTGAAATATACACTTCATTCAGTTAACAGAAACCTGACATTTGTCAGGTATTCATCCCAAAGGTTGAACAGTAATACTTCAAAGATTTAATAGTGTTACTTAAACTGAAAGTTAAGTCTAGTATAAAGCGATAAAGCAAGACAAACAAAAGCAAACTCACTGTAAAGGTCGGATTCATCCAGAATTTCTGATTTGATAATCTCCTCTATGACGTCTTCCAGGGTGACCAACCCCAACACTTCGTAGAAAGGATCTCCTTCCCCCTCGTTGTTCACCTTCTGGACAATGGCCAGGTGGGATTTTCCTAAATCAGAGAATGAGCCTCATTAGTTGGATTATCAGAGGATTATTTTAACCATTCTGTAAGGCATTATAATTAAATCCACAAGAAGAAGGGTTGTAAGAATAGGGATAAAACACCTTTCCTCATTAATCTTCTAGATATCCTATTGTAACTGATTAAAAACTTATATGAACTTAATTATAGAGTAGCAGGAAAGTTGCAACAAAGAGGTGCATAGAGCTCTTTTACCTATGATGCAATGATTTAAAATATTACAGACAGTATTAGTACCACAAATGTTTTACTCTAAATTCCTTTCTCACTGTTTATGATCCCATGATGTTTGGTTTCTTCTGTAAACAGAGTAAAAAAAGATGAGGGAGGATAGTTTGATTTGGCACTCGATAAACTGCACCTTAAATGATGTCAGCACCGCACTGCTACACAAACAGCAGCAGGGAACGATATCAAATCAGAGATAGGTAATAAAGTGAAAATAGTAGTTATGATGTCAACAATGTAGTTATGCCTTAGTAATGCTGACATAATAAATTCAGGTTAACAGCTAAATATTGTTTCAGCTCTATTTAAAATATGCATGCTCACTGGTTCATTCATGCTCTTTTAAACGATCATGCAATATAAAATATCAATATTTTATTATTGTATTAATAGTTTTTTTTAGTCATAGTTATTGAGGGTGAAAAAAAACATATTTGCTACACAACATCGAGTCTTGTCTTGCAACATAAAAGCTCGTCAGAGTCTCTCTATCAAGACAATCATTTCTGACTATTCCTATCTGATAACAACTTTTTTCTAACATGAACTCCTCGACCCACACATTTTGCTTGCACCACAAATAGCCTGTTAATGTGTACAGGTCATTGCAGTTAAAGTCAGGTCCGGACTTTGGTCATGAATGTTACTGTACAACATAAGAACACACGTACACAATGAGCCATGTGTCCCCTGCTCAACTCCTAAAATGAAGAACTCGTCACAGTGCAGATGGTCACTGGTTGGCAGCAGTGCCAAACAAGCCTTGGGAAGCTCTGAAATATTCACCACCCTGACAGAGAAGCATCAGAGAATAGTAGCAATGGTCCCCAAGTGGGTAAATTCCTTAACTCTACCCAGAAGAACCAAAATTGGCAGGAAAAGTCTCAATGACTGACAAACTCGAGCCTTTATTCAAATAAAGGCATACAAACTCTGATGGCTGACAAAGTTTACTCTTTCCATTGATTGGTCAGTTCAATAACATGAAAAGGGGGAGAAGCTAATGCTACAAGACAAAAAGCACATAAACAAACCAATAACAGGGGTGGGGGAACTCCAGGCCTCGAGGGCCGGTGTCCTGCAGGTTTAAGATGTTTCCTTAATCCAACACAGCTGGTTTAAATGGCTAAATTAGCTCCTCAACATGTCTAGAAGTTCTCCAGAGGCCTGATAATGAACTAATCATTTGACTCAGGTGTGCTGACCCAGCGTGAGATCTAAAACCCGCAGGACACCGGCCCTTGAAGCCTCGATTTGGCCAAGCCTGCAGTAAATTTTTTGAACAGCTGAACACCTGAAGAGGGCCCTTAAGACATCCCATAAATACTGATGAAACAATTTTGTTGGGGTGAATTGTCATAAATTTCTCCTGTCTGTTATGATGGTAAAAAAAATAGATAAATAAAAGTTTTGATGAGAAGGTTGGTGGTTCGATCCCTGGCTCCTCCAGTCTGCATGTCAAGCATCCTTCGGAGTGTGGATGTGTGTGAATGTACTTAGAAAACACTATGTATAGAGAAAGTGCTTGTGAGAATGGGTGTGATTGGGTGAATGTGGCATGTTATGTAGAGTGCTTTGAGTACTCCGGGAGAGTAGAAAAGCGCTATATAAGAATCAGTCCATTTACCATTTAACTTACTTTTCCACCCCACATAACTTGAAATCCAATGTGTTTAATAACAACTGGATAGAGATGTGTTATGTCCAAGTTGGACTCAAATCCTTATTTTTCTTGCAATTATAACATAGAGATTGACATACAAATTGCTAGTTTGCAGTACTCCATCTCTCACACAGTCATACACACACAAGCTATTAAGAGATTAGATCTGAGCTGCTGGTCAACAACTCTGACTCTGACAATTTAATTCCTAAATAAAAGGCGAGCTATCTTCACGGTCAATTAAATAACATTTAAATAACCATCTGCAACACTATAAATACAACGTTTATTCACATTTTTCACATAACTTCAAGCTTTTAAGCTGTGATAAATGATGAAACACTAGAAGAGGCTCTGAATGCGAGAAACCACACAGGTCCATCAGTGGTCTTTGTCGGGAAGCGTGTGATGAATGGACTTTACAAATGACCAGCGATTAAATGTAGACCAAAGGCACTGGGATTTTCCTCTCCGGGAGCATGTCCTTGCTGTTTGTCCTGCAAAATGGATGCTGCTGGCACACTGACACACACTTCACAGTCTCAGCTTTGACCTTGCCTGGTTTTAACTCACGATTAAAAATAAAGGAGCTTTGAAGAATTTGTCCCACTAGGCCGGCTTTACAGTAAAAGTCATTGATATGAAGACATGGCAAGTAGGGGTGGGTGGATGATGTCTGTCTACTTAGTTTGGATGCTCACGAGGAAGCTCAACATTCAATTCAATTCAGTTTTATTTATATAGCGCCAAATCACAACAACAGTCGCCTCAAGGCGCTTTATATTGTACAGTAGATTCTACAACAATAGATACAGAGAAAAACCCAACAATCATATGACCCCCTATGAGCAAGCACTTTGGCGACAGTGGGAAGGAAAAACTCCCTTTTAACAGGAAGAAACCTCCAGCAGAACCAGGCTCAGGGAGGGGCGGGGCCATCTGCTGCGACCGGTTGGGGTGAGAGAAGGAAAACATTGTTCAATGTCAGCTCACAGAAATTGCAAGCAGTTCTCATCTTGGCACGATCTCGTCTTGAGTCATCATTTAGCTATCACAATATTTTATATGTTCCCTTTTGTGGGTTTCCCACGCAAATTCTTACTGATTAAATTTTCTCAACTGTATGGGAAAATGAAAGAAACAAAAAGAGGCGTTATGGCTGAAAGAAAAAGAAGCCGTAAAACTTTGAGTTTGAGGTAATATGGGAGCAGCTTAACTAACTTCAAAAGTAGCTACCCTACCTACTTCAGTTATATCTTTTCTTTAGTAATTAACATTTTAGCCAACCTCTAATTAAAATAACAAACTCAGTAGTGTTTTATAGTTTTAAGAAACCTCAATAGAAAAGATAAGCTAATCGCTTTATTTTTAGCCCTGTATCAATTACTGGACTGTGCTTGAGTCGATCTGCATGATTCACAGCTCAGTATGATCCTTATCCATCTTACAGTGGACCTTGGTACTCCCCCCCTCCCTTTTACATCAACTCTCTTCTGACTGGCTGCCCCTTGAAAACAGAAGATTTGAAGAGGTGATGGGCGGGGCTTCTGTGCTCACTCAGAGCTGCAGAGATCACCATATTATCTATAACTGTTCTCAGTGAAACTATCCAGAAATATGAGTGGAAAAAATGTTGGTAACAGAGTGGTTTGGGTATTTGAGAAGTATACATTGCTCTTTCCACAGAAGATCACTGCAGCAATGAAAACAGAAGCACTGTGTAATGGAAAAAGATGCTCCGAGTGTGTGTGTGTTGGCAAGTCAATATTTCAGAGGAAGTAGGACCCCAGGAGATACACTTAGCCCCAGTTACTGGAGAGTCACTGGAGAGTCTACTGACTCCTCAGAGTACAGATATTAACAGACACAAAAAACTTTGCACACGAGGAGGTTCATCCGAACACTGGCTGCTTAATGCATTCATTATCTGAGCTGTGTGAGCTGAGGCTACGGTTAAAAAAATAAACACACGTAGCTACTATCCGTACCATCTGTCTGCCCAGCTGATCTTCTTTTGAGATCTGTCACAAAAAACAAACAAAAAAAACGGGAGGATAACAGAGCAGCATCCTCACCTCAGGCTCCCACAAAAACACTCAGATCTCACTTATCAAATGGCGAATCAGATATCAGCAGAGTGTTTTTAATAAAAATCCATCCATCTATCTGTCATTGTTTTACACAGAGACACTGTTACATTGAAGTGATAGTTGACGCCTTAGGAGCTCCTTGACTTTGACAACTTAAAAACTTTAGACTTTGACTCCCCCCAAAAATGACTTAAATTATTTTATTTAGTAAAATTGAAAATACAGCCAGAAATTTTCTTCCTGTTAAAAGAGTTTTTTCTTCCAACTGTTGTCAAGCGATGCTCTTAATCTGATTGTTATAGTCTTCCCTGTATTATTTTAGGGTTATATTGGTCCTTACAATATGAACTGCCGTGAAGCAATTGTTGTTGTGATTTGGCACGATTCAAATTGAATTGAATAAATAATACAACAACCATGGGAACAACTGAGGTTAACTGAGTTTCTCATAGTCTTGGACATGTGAAAATGGGGTGGCAGAGAACGAACTCTGAATTCAGAGATTTACAAGTGACCCTAAACCGATTTAGCACTCAGCTATTACAGGTAACAAGGTCATTTCTTATGCAATATGGATAAAAAAGTGTCAGTACCGTTCAAATCTATGCAATATTTATTGGACAACTGTACAAATATATCAGCTACCAGTCCAGGTTGTTTTTTCTGGACGTTTTGTCTTTAACTTTGCTAATTTAGTGATTTACCCTACCCTGAGAAATCACAATGGTTAGCTTATTAAATGCAGTTAAGTAAATGTCTAGCCAGTGCTGTGTTGTGGAGACCTTGTTTGTGTGGTTAAAGTTAAGTGCTGGTGAGTCACACTGCAGGTCTTAATGCTCAATTCCGATTTTTTGATCAAATCCAATTTTTTTGTCTGCGTGTTCACACTACAGATAAAATGCGACAGCAAACGCGCTCTAGTGTGAACGCTCATAGCGGCCCGCATGCGCAAAAGAAGACTTCACACACAACGCGCTCTGTTTAGACCCAGAGCAAACAGTATTGTTTGACTGATGGCCCTTAATATAAAGACTTCGGACTTTACATTTCCCAATTTTTGCTTTAAGTTATTTTGTTATTTACATAATAATGTAAATAACCTAATAATTATCCTTACTGCTGTTTTAGAGGAGCGGTGCTTCAAAGGATAGTTGCAGATTTCTGTCAGAATCTGCAGATTATACAGTATAAATAAAATGTTCACGTTTCTCCAACGTTGTCTTCCCAACAGTTTCACTGACATCTACATTGGATGGCCAGGAAGCGTTCGCGATGTCTTCTCGGGCGCTGATAATTGGCGTCTGTCTTGTGTTGGTGACGTAAAAGACGGATTTAATGCGACGTGACCGTTCAAACAGCAGTCGCTTTCTTAAACATCGGATATGTATCGGATTCAGTACCACATACGAAAGTGACCCAGATCGGATTTGAAAATATCGGATTTGCGCCGTTCACACTGTCACAGCATGATCACATATGGGTCGCAAAGGGTCGAAAAAAATCGGATTTGATGCGCTTTCGCCTGCAGTGTGAACGTAGCCTTTATGTCACCCACCAACTGGCCTATTACTGGACTTCACTTAGGTGCCTTGGCTTGCCATTTTTATCTGTTCAAAGAAAATAATCCAACATACAAGGCAGTGAATTCTTTCTCACAAAGAACAAGTGTGTCTGCAGCTTTTATTTTCAGCTTGTCCACTGGCTTTGAAAATGCAATTTACTTGTAGCACTAAACCAATGAACCTCGTTATTAAAAAAAGAGAGAAACAACAATAAAAAACGTCTAGAACATAATGTCCTCAGTCATTTGAATAGGACGACTGCAGGCTACGAAGCAGGAGACTGTTTTGATAAATCTGTACCCTCCAAAAAAACCCACCACAGCCAGATGGTGTAAATTCTTTTTGAGCCTGAGAAAAAAACATTAATCACAGACGTTCTCTAGAACTGCAGATAAAGTAAGCAAAGCATGCGAAAGCACAGGAGGAGAGCTTGCTAAAACAGGAACTGAGAAACAATCTGACCTTTATCATAAGAACTGAGCTCTGCTCAACTATTAACTGCAGCTTCTCCCTTTTATGTGGAGCACTTCCACAGCATTTAGTACCAAAGTGTTTAATGTAGCTGCTCTAGTTTCATACGACATCTGAAAATCAGTTTGCTCTAATTAATCACTAATTAAACTGAATGTATCAATGGCGTTCACACACACACACACACACACAGTCCCAGCAGGTCAGATGACAGTGTAGTTCGATTCTCTGCCCTCAGGCTTCTGTCACCAGCCTGTGAACCGGGCCTGCTTGTTGACATGAAATATCGGTGACAAAAAGATGAGGGGGAGAGCAATGAGAAAGGAATGCCACACTTATTCTACCCACACACAAAACACACCCCGCCACATATCAGTAGGACCACAGCCAACAACTTCAAAACATATCCACTGTGAGAGGCTGAAACAACCCCGGACGGCAGCAGACGCATGTACGCACATTCACACATGCATACACATGCTTGTTATGTGGGACGGGTCGAACTCTTCAAACCCGTTTTTCCAGTTAAAACTGGAACCCCGTGCAGATAGAGCTACTGTGATCTTAGGGAACAGCAGGGCTGCAAAGTAATGGCTGAAATGGCTGCTGAGCATAGCGGATTCTTTTATAAACAAAACCCCCGACAGAGAGACAGAATCTACTTTAATCACCCTCCTGAGCATTTCTATTTTAAGCAGCAAAATTACAATGAAATGCAGCAAATATTAAGAGTGCTTCGCACAGTAAAGCAATTTAATCTGGTAATTAACACAAATGGCTTTTAAGTACTGTAGTGTAGAAGATTATTTAAAAATATGACCAAGTGTTGACAAATTATTTATGGGTCACCCAATGCCAAAAAAAAAAATAGAATGACATGTTAACTGCTTTCAGACACTCATCACTGGGCTCACCACACTATAATTCTCCTGCTCATTATCTTAATAAATACATTTTAATCCACTTACTCCATGTCTTTCCCCACCTCTCTTTCCCAGTTTCCCTGTCCGCTCTCCACCATCCTGCCTTGAACGAGATCTATTAAGCTCACTTCAAGCTTTTATTCATAGACTCTACTTGAGTAGTTTTTGCTTGGCTCACAGTTCAAAATATAACCCCTATTTATCTCAAACATGAACTTGATGCTACCCTCACTTCATTCATTGTCTGAATCATTCTCCTGCCTCCCACCCTCCCTTTCAGCCAACATTGTTCCGATTGGCAGAGCTGAAGGTGTGTTATGCATTAACCCCTTTCTCCAACATCAAACATCTGTCAACATCTGTCTGAAACCAAAAATCAGAGCAGAATAGGGATTATATGAAGATATGTTGACCTCATCATTTGAATGTTTGGCTGTGCTTACCATGAGAATCCACCTCGCACATATAGTATATATTTTGTCCCCCCTGCCTGCTGTCGGCTGGATGCCCTGGATGTTCCTGTTGACTATGGAGGATTCATTCTTAAGTTGTCTAAGCTCAAGTTATGCGATTCTGATCCATACGAGTTCCCGAACCTCACGAAACAACATATTTACACCTTGGCACAAGCCTTTGAAAATAATAATTTTCAGAGTGCAAAGGTGACATTTTAGCATCCAGTCTGAAAGCCCCTTCAGGGACGTGATACGTGGGCGTAATGACAGCGGGCACAAAGTAGGTGTCTGTGACTGAAACAGCTTCTTTTGGTGTTCACAGAGTGATGTAATGGGTGAGAATGTCCAAAAATGATTAGAGATTTGGACAGCATCTTCTCAGCAACCAGCTTGAGCGGGACTAGACCAGGGGCTGGCAACTCCAGGCCTCAAGGGCCGGTGTCCTGCGGGTTTTAGATCTCACCCTGGGTCAACACACCTGAGTCAAACGATTAGTTCATTATCAGGCCTCTGGAGAACTTCAAGACATGTTGAGGAGCTAATTTAGCCATTTAAACCAGCTGTGTTGGATCAAGGACACATCTAAAACCTGCAGGACACCGGCCCTCGAGGCCTGGAGTTTCCCACCTGCACATGAATCCAATCAAGCACATCTAAAGCTCCTTTGTGGCAAACTGTACATGAACTTATAACATGCCAAAAAACTCCCAAACGCAAACAAGCCGGTGTAATCCAAAACTAAAACCTTCACTCTTCTCATCCAAAACATGTCAGGAATGACAATGTTGTGTTTATTTTACATGCTATATCACTTACGGGTAATTTGAACTGACAGACAAAGCAATCATGTTTGCAATTCATGGCTATGTTTGAGACATAATACAATTCTGCTGAGTTGCTCTTTCTTCGTGCTGACTGATATCATTTTGGCACGAAGCCGGGAAGTGTTGATGTGACACACTTCCACGCGCACGTGCACGTGCACAAAACATATACACCGACTTGGAGTCGCACTGTCAGCACCTCAAGCCACAGCCACAGGGACAAGACAGGAAGAGAGAAAGACGGGGATGGCTGATAAGAACAGAGAAACTCTGTTGATTGCATAAGTGCTGATTAGACAAAACAAAGGTTCTCCACAAATTCCCTGCCACTTCTGTCTCCCGCTGCAAATAGTGACAATTTTAATGCAGTACATTGATAACGCTTATCGTGTTGTAGTAAGTTTGTTATGACTGCTGCTCCCAAGTACAAGAAGGAACTCTCCATGTCAATTTTAAGCCATCACAGACAAGAATTTGTTCAAAAGTGCTCAGAAACATGACATTTTGACCTTACAGATGTGTAAGAACTTGGTCTCTTTCATAATGGGAACACTGCTCTATGAGAGAAATATGCTTAGGACAGGTTTTGAATTCATCTGCCACTGAACCCATTTAACAGATCAAATATTTTCATGTCTGGATGGCTGACTGTCTTTTCGATGAAGCAACCTTTTATGCAGGGAGCCATAAAAATGGCTGTAGACCCATCATTCACGTGGGTTTAATCCCCCATAAATGATATTCAGTCACTGTAGACACTAAAGTCAGCTGACAAGCGTGTGAGCGAGTCAAATTCGATGCGTCGCTGTGTGTGCTCGTGCATTTACGCTCTGTGACTCAGCAGAACACCTGAGGGTCTGTCTCTTAAAAATAGAAAGCCAAATATTTGTTGACAGATGAATACAGGCACAACTACCTGTTAAAAAAAATGACAGGAGTGGAGATTGTAGCTGAGCGCCAGCTGGGTGGTTAGTTGGTAGGTAAATATTTTGTCCAAAAACTCTAACATGGCCAAATATACAGACTTCAGAAGCTAAAGATGGTTTTGTAAACCTCAGCATTACAGTGTGAACTTGTTTGGCCTCGACACCAGTAATCCTCCATTACTGCCATGTTAAAAAGACACAAAATCCTGGATAAATAACAATATTTAACTTACCAAAGGAACCCATTTAGAGGGCAACCGCAAGAAACCACCACCTTGCACGTACCCATTTGCAAACTGCAATCAGGTCTGTGTGTGTACATGGACAAGTGCCAAGCATGCACACTTACAAAAAACAGAAAATACTATGGCAGCTTTGGCTAGCAGAAAAAGAAAAGGTGCTCTTTTTCTTACAAAAGACAGAACAGTATATGCAGCCACTAAATAATAACAGGACCTTTACAGATTTATAGGGGAAATTCAAAATACACGGTACAGTTTAAAATAATTCTTTATTTAAGGGGACTTCATTTTTTATTTTCAATGGATTTGGGACAACTGGTCTGTTCACTCACTACCTAAAACGAGCCCTGTCAGAGAACCATTAAAAAGGCCTAGAGACCAGTAAATGAAACGCTGGTTTCTATGGAAAAAAATGTATTTCTCTGAGAAGTTTGCGAGTGGTTACTGGAGGTCGCAGCCCGTCGCTAGCGGAAATCAAGTGCAAAGAGGCAAACAGTGCTGCAGCTCATCTCCGTTTAAGGCCACCCCTTCCTTTAGGCTGGCTTTTTCCCATCACTTGCATGATTCACAGAGAAGATTTGAACAGGAAGATTGTGGTTTGTCTGAGACTGACAGTTGTGGCATATCCTTTTCTCTGTGACATCATACAGAGACAGGAGTACGGGAAAAAGCTAGCTTGAAATCTAAAACAGTGATTAGAGTAGTCTGAAGCCTGAGCTTTTGGCTCATTAGGATTGCTGACACAAACGCTGACCTGATCATTTGAAACCTTGACCACGTTTAATGTGAGCATCCACCGCTGTGGAAACGTACAACAGGTCCATCTACAGAGTTTACAGTCGTGGCCAAACGTTTTGAGAATGATACAAATATTGGTTTTTACAAAGTTTGCTGCTTCAGTTTTAATGATGGCAATTTGCATTTACTCCAGAATGTTATGAAGAGCGATCAGATGAATTGCACATTCCCTCTGTGCCATGGAAATTGTCTTCCCATTTCCACTGCATTTCATTGCTACCATAAAAGGACCAGCTGGGATCATTTGAATAATCTTCTTGTTAACTCAGGTGAGAATGTTGACGTGCAGAAGGCTGGAGAACATTATCGCACGCTGACAGAGTTAGAATAGGAGACTAGATGCATTAGTAGGAAGATGATACTTGAAATCATTGTTCTTCCTTTTAACCATGGTTACCTGGAAGGAAACACGTGCAGCCCTCATTGTGTTGCATAACAAGGGCTTCACAGGCAAGGATGTTGTTGCTACAAAGATTGCAATTAAATCAACCGTTTATCGGATCATCAAGAACTTCAAGGAAAGAGGTTCAATTGTTGTGAAGAAGGCTTCAGGACACCCAAGAAATTCCAGCACGCAACAGGACCGTCTCTTAGCAATAATTCAGCTGCAGGATTGGAGTGCCACCAGTTCAGAGCTTGCTCAGGAAAGGCAGCAGGCACGTAGGAGTGCATCTGCACGCACAGTGAAGCAAAGACTTTTGAAAGATGGCCTGATGTCAAGGAGGGCAGCAAAGAAGCCACTTGTCTAAAAAAACAACAACAACAACAACAACAAGGAAACATCAGGGAAAAACTAGTACTCTGCAAAAAGTACAGCGAGTGGACTGCTAATGGTTTAAAGTCATTTTCTCTGATGAAGCCCCTTTCCAATTGTTTGGGCCAAGTGCAAAAAGGACTGTCTGGAGAAGAAAAGGTGAGTGCTGCCATCAGTCCTGTCTCATGCAAATAGTAAAGCATCCGATTTGTAGGGCTGCTTCTCATCAAACGGGTGGGCTCACTCACAATTTTACCAAACAACACAGCCATGAATACAGAACGCTACCAAAACATCCTCCAACAGCAACTTCTTCAAACCATCCAAGAACAGTTTGGTGAAGAACAATGCCTTTTCCAGCATGATGGAGCACCATGCCATAAGACTAAAGTAATAACCAAGTGGCTTGGGGAACAAAACATTGATATTTCAGGTCCATGGCCAGGAAACTCCACAGACCTTAATCCAATAGAGAACTTGTGGTCAATGCTCAAGAGGCAAGTGGACAAACAAAAACCCAATAATTCTGTCAAACTCCAACCATTGATTATTAAAAAAGAATGGGTTGCCATCAGTCAGGATTTGGTCCAGAAGTTAACTGACAGCATGCCATTGCAAATTGCAGGTCTTGAAAAAGAAGGAGCAACACTGCAAATATTGACTCTTTGCATAGACGTGATGTAATTGTCAATAAAAGCCTTTAAGACTTATAAAGTGCGTGTAATTATACTTCGATACATCACAGAAACAACCAACACAAAGATCTAAAAACACTGAAGCAGCAAACTCATTCTCAAAACTTTTGGCTGCGACTGTAAAATGTGTAGGTGTCTTAAAGGGGAGGCGACCGTGGTTCAGGTGGGAAGCTCATCTGTAACCGGAAGGTTGCCGGTTCGATCCCCCAGCTCTCTCTGTCCTGGTCGTTGAGTCCTTGGGCAAGACACTTTACCCTACCGCCTACTGGTGTTGGCCAGAGGGGCCGATGGCGCGATATGGCAGCAACGCTTCTGTCAGTCTGCCCCAGGGCAGCTGTGGCTACAACGGTGGTTTGCCTGCATCAGTGTGTGAATGTGAGAGTGAATGAATCGTGGAATTGTAAAGAGCTTTGGGTGCCTTAAAAAGCGCTATATAAATGCAATCCATTAAAGTGGACTATTCACATATTTATAGACGTGACATTTAGCAATAAAAGAAAAATATGAATATAATGTAAGATTAAAGTTTATGTTTTGTTATGTTATAAAAAGAGTGGGAGAAGACAATAATTTTTTTACAACACATAAAGCAAGTAAGTAGGTCCAACTTCAAAGTGATTCATAAACAGCTTTTAATTAAAAACCTTTTTTGGGGGGGAGGGGGTATGAATGTCTGTACAAGGTTCAGTTAACTGTACACTCAGTCGTTGCACAACCTGGCAGCCGCTTTCTACAAAACTGCACATTTTTCTTGAACCATAACACTATTTGTATTCCAGTAAACCCAATCTCTACCAGGAGTTACAGAAACTCTTCCTCTCTAGAAAGTCAAAACAAAAAAACAAGGACAGATGGGCAGAGGCAAAAACTAGGAAACTGGAAAGAACTGGAGGCAGTGATGGGGGAGAGAAAGCGGGAGACGAGAGACACACCCACCATAAAAACAGGAGTGGAGACATAGGTTTGTTCTGACAGCCCTATCATGTTGAGATTGGGTAATCTTTTACTCAACACCATAAAACATTCCCTAGAGGCTCGAATAGAAGCTGTAAATACTGCAGGTTCCCGGGCTCTTGTTCACAGCTATTTCAGACTTTCTCTAATCCACACAGCATCAAAAGCATACGTACAGGCTCAGTTACATACATGCACTCACTTAAATCCTTTTTAAATGGTGCTGAAGGTTCTACAAGGTCTTTTAACTTTAGACCTATTCACTTTTCATTAGTGATCATGATTGATTACAACTAATAGTTTCTCTTAAGAAGGATTTGTTGAACACCCCGTGATGTGTGTATGTCTTTGATCACAACTGTATATCCATGTCTGTGCAAATGTGCAGGGAGTATCACAAGCACCAGCACGAGTGTATCTGTGCTTGCGTCACAGGCACAGAAGTTAAGAGGCTGATGTGTCAGGGCACGTCAAAGCCAACAAGCTTAGATTAAACAAAAAAGAAAACAAATATCCTCCTCACCCCTCTGCGAGGGACCGCGAGGGTCAGCGTGGACTCAGCCTGCAGTTCTTAATTTGACGCTGAGCTGTCTGCAAAGCAAACAAACCGCCTGCTAGAAAAGTGAACCTGACATTCATGTTGTTTACTGCATTCATGTGAGAATGTAATGCAGTGTAATGCGAGTCCTTGGCCCTGTTCTTTTTATCGGCAGCACTTTGTTTCTTCTTCATGGCTTTGACCCAAACACAGTGATCCCAGGAGCTGCTCGTGCTGTCAGGTGGTTGAAACTGTGTGCACATATGGAACATCATCAGTGCCTTTCATATTAAATCCAATGTTTTTATACAGTGGATGTTAGAAACTCAACATCAAACATCTGTGGTTTTAACTACATCCTTATTTGCCAATAGTTTTCTTACTTAAATATTTCTTAATTTGCCAGTTATTTATTTTAGTTACCCGAGCAATTCACAGGTTTAAAAAAAAAAGTAAATAAACAGTGCAAACCCACCATCACAAACTTCTGAAGTTTCGATTTTCTTGTTATGTCCAAATGAGGTGGAGAAAGCTGTCAGCTGTTCTAAAAGTACTCACCTCACAGGGTTTGAATTTCAAGCTAATCTTATGAATTTCTTTTAAAAATCCTTCATTTACACCAAACTCTAACCACCACATGGCCCATAAAATCTCATTTTTAATCTGTTTTGGAAACATACCCACAGCCTAACAGACAAACGGTCATTAAACCAGAGCACACAATAACAGGGCGGGTGGGAGGGGCAGATAAGTGCCCGAACGCCGATAAACTGCAGACAATGTGGACGGCCTTGACAACCACCAACAAAAGCACCAGAGACTCAAGTTCTCAGATCATCCCCATCGTTAAAAATACTATAGGTTTATACACAAGTCAGAAAACATCAAAGAATTACAAATACAGTAAAGAGAACACAGGACGGACATACAGGTTCCCTTTACTCTGCATTCGTGCGTCCAGCCACACCCATCGTCAAACTCAAACCTTTATCTGGATCTGAATTATTGTACACACCTGAGACCAGAGGCCTTTTCACACAAGAACCCTGGACAACATCTGGAAAAACACGTCTGTGCTTTTGTAGGAGGCTAACTTTTTACACACTACCAAACACTATTGCATTGACAAAAATCTGTCTCCAGACATGCAAACAAAACCAGAAAAAAAACCCCACAAAGTAATGTTATTGTGGTTACCGGGTGGAGATTTTGCATCACCGAGCTTGTGGTTAGATGGAAACAATCTATATGTCATAAATTACACACAATCAATCTTCCGCAGTGCCATTACTTCACAGTATGGTTATAAAGATCATTTTGCTTAGTTTCAAGTATCAAAATATAATGATTTTACTAGTAAACTCACGTCATACTTAAAATGACAACTTCGTGCATGCTGATATTGCTCGTGGTGATCCTTCATTGTGACAAGATTAGTATTCCTAATAAAGATTTTCTAAAGCATTTGTCACTTAATCCTAATGGCATTTTCAAAAGACAACTCCTCAGGGGCCAATAAAATACACGAATTACAACACGTGAGAGTCTGTTGACAGAGTGCACGTGGATCTCCGGGAAATTCGCGGTTCACTTGTGTTTGTGTGCTTTCTAAATTTTGCCTGATGTCCAGTGTGCACTAAGCCAATTACACAAGAGCCACAAGCAAGGCCGTTTTACCATCACCTTTCCATTAAATTATAGAGGAACGAGTAATAGAAGTATGGCCTTTAACCATGTTCAATAAACTTAAATGAGAGGTTTTAATTTACCAGTGAGTGTTCGGACTTATGTCTGTAGTAGTTAATTCTGAATTATCACAGAAGCAACTAGTTTCCTCTATAGGACGGCTGGGCTATGTAAAATAAGTGAGTGCAATTCTTGTCTCCTGAGCTACCAGGATCTCCAGATATCCAGAAGCTCAGAGGAGAGCCTCCTTTCCTTTGTGTCAAAGGCAGCCTGCTGAGGTGGCTGGAGCATCTAATCAGAATGTCTTATGGGCACCTTCACTGTGGAGATTTTCCAGGCACACAGCTGACGGGAGACCTCGGTGTAGATCTAGAACTCACTAGAGAGATTATTAATCTCATCCGACCTGCGAGTACCTCAGAAACCTCCCACGGGAAACTGGAAAATGCTACTCGGGAAACAAATGTCTGCTTAAGCTGCTGCCATCGCAACGTGGATAAGCGGAAGAAAATGTTGGGATGAGGATGAATATCATGTATAAATAAAAGTGAATGTTTCCTTTTATGTCTGCTGTTGCCATTTCCAGCATGTCATTAAAATTTGATCTCATCTAATAAGGTCACTTCATAGTCCATCTGAAATGTCACGTCATGTTGACAGAAAAGGCTAGTGGGAATAACACACACACTCATTTCCTGTGTGTGTGTGTGAGTGTGTAACAGACACTGGTATCTATTCAAAACAGTTTGACTATGACTTAATAGCCAAACTCTAAAATCAAAATGTAAATTCAGTGGTTTTGATTATGTGGAGCAAAACCCTGTGAAAAATCTGTGTGTGCGCTTCGAAGCTGCAGGATGCCATCGCTGTGGTAACTGATGCCGAGCTGCAGTGAGAGGAACTCGAGTTGCAGGCAGGGAGCCGGGTCACAGAAGAAGCAGGGGGTGCACAGGAAATTAAGCCCGCACATACTATAACCACGTTAAAGCCGTCCACCACAGCCTGAACATAGGCTCCTCGGTCACAGCGTGAAGGCCGACATGGTAAAGGTAATACTCTGAGGTATGTTCAGACTGTGCAGTGTTTTTGCAGTATTTGCGAGAATGTCGACATAGCGAATATTAAATCATCCCTTACTGTTAAAAACATTTTTAAAGAACATTTTGAGGGTTTTTATAACTGTCCAGCTTTCATACCAACAGTCATATAAAAACAAACAGACATCACGATTCAACGTGTGTTAGCGGAAATAGATAACATCAACTCGCATGACAGCAGCTATCAGACCACAGATTATCATCTCCTGTAAACAACATTACTTGTGCTGCCTGTCTTGAATTAGCTGAAACCATAACAGAACAGCTAGGTATGCATTTCAGCTGTTTCCGTGAATCCCACTGTGAACCCCCACTCCAACCGACCCAAAGCACAGATACAGAAATGATATGGTTCTTCGTGACTACAGACAAATTTCACTAGGTTTTATGGAACAAATCGCTCACCACATCAAGGTGGACCGCAACCCTGAAAGTTTCTCTGCATTTCCCAGAAAAGCAGATGTGAGAACCGAATGTTCAGCTTAGTCAGAGCAGACATTATACGGCCAGCTTCTGATATAAGAACAAAGAGGATGATGGGCATCAAGTGCCCTGACACCTACATGCTCTTTCTAGGAGACATTCTAGCATAAACCAAACAGTAGTAAGAATGCACCTGAAGGTTTTGTGTTACGTGTGGGGAAGAAGCAGCTTCTAAGAATGTCTAACCCTGATTTTCTCTACACTGGCTGAAGTGTGTGTAAAAAAAAACCTCTTTCCCAACAACCTACATGCAAATCCTGGCCCCTCCACATTGCATGACTAGGATGTCATCGAGGAGAAATGCAGTGACTAACACTGAGTCTTACTCACAGCAGGCTAATCTACATAAAAGGCATAAAATTTGAAAGTACTTGGTTTAACTTTCTGCTGAGATTCTTTCAAATTATGACCTTTAAATTACACTGACTATGACATCTGCTTGGCAGAGCAATACTTGACTTGACATTTTAATGTGGTTAAAAAAAACAATACTCCAGTTCATTTATAAGTGTTTCTACTTGTGTTAAAAAGATGATTAACCTTAAGGTTGGACTGCTGTGTTTCTTTTGTTCCAGCATTCACTTCTGCACAGGTTTAGTTAAGGCCCCCCAAAAATCCGCAACAGTTACTTCAGGGCACTTTTTAGGATTAGGTGAAGCTCATAGAAGGTTATAGACGGAAGCCCCAGCAATCCGTCCACCTCACACGAGCAATCACTTAGCAAGAGCAGGGAGAAAAAATGAAACCTAACAGGAAGGTGGCCATCTGCCGAAACTAGCGGGGGCGAGAGAAAAAGATGCACAAATTTATTGCCCTTGCTAAATCTCATCAGCTTTTCAGCCTATAAGACGACTTGTACAGATGTCATAAACAGATGTTTATCTGTTGTGTTGCATCAGTTCTGCTCTGGCTCAAATTTTTAATCGCAAGATGGTGTGATAAAGAGAAGAGATCAAAGTCTTTGAAATCTATTTTAATGTATTGTTATTTTTTCTGTCACAATAGAGGGAGAAATAAAGAAGAGCAAAAATAATAAGTACCGGTACTGGAATCAACTATGAGTCATAACAGCAACGAGAGGGCCCGAACATTTTCTCCACTGTAACCTTCAAACTGAAGACTTTAAACACACAAACTCTCATATTGTCAAACTTACTTAAAGAAAATCTCTCTGCCAAGATTTCAACACTGTAAGCACCTCGATTTACAGCGTGTGTGTGTGTGTGTGTGTGTGTGTTTGTATGCACTGCAGTTTATTACCAAAGCCTCCCACCTTGCCAGCCGAGCTCACTTCGATGAGCTGCAGATACATCTTGGCCAAATATCACACAGCACTATGCACCACTACAGCAACTCAGCAACTCAATTTCCAACACTTGATTAGAGCTAAATGAATTGCTACAGTGAAAGAGACAACATGCCGACAAAGTCCAACGACAGGATATTAATGATACTACAAGATTTAGACACAGTAAGCCAGTGTGTGTCTGTGTCTTTGACCTTCAGATGAGAAGCCTGAGGAAGGAAAAATATACTGCAGCGGGAGATAGCGTCAGTGTTTGTAAATCATCCTGAGAGCGAGTGTGAACACGTGAGCCTGTGTGTGTCTGTGTGAGGCAAAAGAGAGAAGTAAAACTGGGAAGTGTTATGGTATCTCAAAACACAAACCTGCCTAGCTTTCACCAGAGAATTTTCTGTCTGTCAAGTGATCAAGAGAACTACAACTACTTAAATAAACCTACTTATCGAACAACCTTCTGTTAGACAGATATAGCAAATGATTAAGACGACAGTTTGATTAACTTGAACGAATACGTTTTTAAAGAAAAAGGGCATCTACCACTGAGAGACCATCTCTAGACAAAATACTTGACCCACATGCAGGAGTTGTGGTGCAGGTAGGATACATCTCAGGAATTAAACTTTCATTTACTCTTAAATTAAGCTATTTGATAAAGCTATTTATTTATCCATATTGTATATTCTGTATCTATATATGTGTATATGGTGTATTTATGCTTATATCCTTACTCTCATTCCCCTTAATGTATCTGTAACATGCAACTTTTTTGGTGTTTTGCTACTGGAAACTGAATTTCCCGGAGGAACCCACCCGAGGGATTAATAAAGTTTCATCTAATCTAATCTAATCCAAAGGGAAAGGTTTAAATAACCATAGTGGCCCTGGCCAAATGCACTAAAGATGGAGGAACCAGTGTCACACTTCTACTGAAAAGAGTTGAAAAAATGACCAGTCGTATTTTTGAGAGCAAACTTAACCCCTGACTCTGTGGGTACAGATTCCCCTGACTTTGACTTGAAGATGCCAAAACACGAGCTTGACTACTGCATTTTTCAGCATGTGGCTTTCAGGGGTCTTATAAGCGGAAACATTGCTGGAGCTCTGATTACTTCATCGTCTCCTCCGTGCACCTAAGAAGTGGATGAAGCTGTACCAGAAACATTTGCTGGCACCGCACACTGCTGAACAAAATCACAGGTTTCACTCGTGCGTTATCACACCATATCACCAGATTTCCACAAACCTTTTTTGAACTCCTCCAGCATGGCGTCCAGCTTGGTGTCGTGGAAGACGAAGTGGACCGGATGGTTGTAGAATTTGGTGATGGTCTTCAAGGTGGTGCAGTCGTCTGGGTCCACGAAGGCCAGATCCTTGACGAAGAGGATGTCCACGATGTTGGAGCGCTCGTCTTCGTACACGGGTATCCTGGTGTAGCCGCTCTCCATGATCTCGGACATGGTGTTGAAGTCCAACACGGCGTCGCTGTGGATCATGAAGCAGTTGTTGATTGGCGTCATGACATCCTCCACTGTTTTAGTCCGGAGCTCCAGCGCTCCTTGGATCATGTTGAGCTCCTCTTTCACCAGGTCATTGTAGGGCTCGGTGACTTTTAACATCTCCACTAGCTTCTCTCTGTTGTACACGGTGCCGATCTCCTGGCCCAGCACGCAGTCGAGGAGTTTGCTAATGGGCCAGGACAGAGGGAAAGTCAACAGCATGAACAGCTTGGTGAGGACGATGGTGTTCGCTCCGACTGCTAATCCGTGTCGGGAGCACAGAGCCTGGGGGACAATCTCGCCAAATATTACGATGCCGACAGTGGAGGCGACGACTGCTCCGACCCCGGACTTGGTGAGGTCGTCCAGGAGGATGGTGAGCGTAGTGTTGACCAGGACATTACCGAGCAGCAGTGAGCACAACAGGTAGTTGCCCTTCCTACGAATGGGCTCGATCTTCCGCGCGTACTTCTTCTCCTTTTCTGTGCCGCAGTTCTGCACGATGCGCAATTCCATCGGATCCAGCGCCATCAGTCCCAGATTGAGCCCGCTGAACATACCGGACAGCACCAGCAGGAAGCAGATGATGATAATCTGCAGCCAGATGGGCAGGAGGGACTTCTTCGCTTCCACCACGCGCAGCCTGCCGTCTTCTTCGTCCATCAGGTACCACTTCTGATCCCGGGCGTCCAGGACGCACAAGCCGAACACTTTCACCACCTCATTCTTACGGAGCTGCTTGATGCTGAGGGAGACTGTCCCTGAGGTGTTTTCGTCGTTTACCTTCATGGGTCCCCTAACATCAATATCATTCTGATCTTTGGGACAAGTCCTGTTTAACCATTTATCTGAGAAATCAGCATCTTCTTTATCACTGGCGAACAGTTTACCGAACCCGATGATATCCGAGCTGTTGGGGAACAAGTGGAGCCCGTAGACTCTTAAGGAGATATCGCTCCCCTCGGTCACCTGAATATCTCCCCCTTCGGTGGTCTCGGCTGGCTTGTCGCTCTTCTCTAGCCTCATGCCGAGTATCCGCGTGGTTTCCCTCGAGTCTGAAACCGAAGCTTCAACCAGCCTCGTCGCAAAAACGTATGAAAACACGAATAAAGTTAACGTAAACCCCCAGCCACTTGAATCCATCGCCATGTTTGTTTCGCTCTCTGCCAACAAGCGAACTGACGTCACCTACTCGTTTCCACAAGCCCGCCTCCAAATTTACATATAAATATCACCCAATCGGCAGCGTATACGTCACTAAAACTTGGGCCGAGCCCCAACAGTTTCATTTTTTTAAGGTCGACTGACGAAATTTCTTTTAAAGGTGGACCGTGTGGGAGCAGACGAAAATTAACGCATGAATGGTAAACATTCACGATAAACAAAGTTTAAATACAAAAGACATCAAATAATCACATTTTATGATATTTTCCCACAACGATTTTATATATATATATATAAACTTATTTATTGTGAAAAAAGATAAACAGTGTTACAAAGTAATTAACGTGGTCTTTAACTTCATTTTTATTGAAGAAAATACCAGTTAAGTTGTATATTTAGCTACTCTATGGCACAGAAAAACCCAAACTGAGTCATAAAAGTATTAACTGTCTTAATTGTGTTTACCCGTATGACACGTCGAATTAAAATACAAATGCTGAAGCAGTATCAAAATAAGTCGAATACAGAGAAATGTGTTTAAAGTCAATGATTTAGTCTACAGAACCTTTGTAATCTCAGTATGCACAATGTGACAGTTAATGATATCAGTAGTGTCACTGATTTGAAATACAATGCATGTTAATGTTATCTACTGTCTCTAGTAATGCTATTAACACTCCTCTGTGTGCTGTGAGCTGTGCAAACTGAATATTTGAGGCAAGAAGAAAAACTTTGGGTCACAAGTGAATAGAATGCCAAACTAGACACACTCACCGGTGGATAAGAGACTGATAATGCCAACACCAAAGACAATGAAAGTGAAAACACACATGCCTCTTAGCATTTTGAGAAAATAAATAAAACGTTTTAAAATTTAGTTTTTACACCTTTTTTTAATGAAAAGATGCTGGTAAATAGAACCACGTGTTAATGTATTACTTTAATCTTGAATTACTTTTTTGTTGACGTTGTATGTAAATGCAATTATTGAGGGCAGAGCACCATCTAGTGGTCAAACCGTGGTGAATGCAGCCTAACGTGCTGGTGTGAAAATGGTGAAGGAAATGAGAATGATTCTAATCTAATGATTCTAAGTAAAAATGAGGCTCAGAATTGTGTATATACATAATAAAAGCCTTCAGGCATGCAGCTACACCCACACAGGATCTAATTCAGTTCACTGGATGGATTTGTAAAATGTGAAAACTGCAGTGAAAGCATTAAATTCTCTGCATTTACTTATAATTAGTCACAGAAAACCTTTTTTGTTTTCTCCGCTGAGATCAGGCTGGAAAAATGTTTGTGGCCCATCTGACAGCTTATCTGAACCTGTTTTCAGGCTCTTTGCACTCCTTCTTTTCCCACCTTTAGCTTCTGCATTCACAGAAGCTGTGGTCCAGGTCTTCTAGTTCTTGAACATCTTTTAAAACTGTTGCCTTCCTCCATCCTTCTGACAGTAACTTGTAGCCTTTTTTTCAACCTTTAATCAGATGATGTTTGCATTAGTTTGTTTTCAGAGGATTGTATACTGATGCCTGTGCACGATCACACCAGTTTATTTCCTCATGTTAACCTTAAACAAGTCTTGTTTTAGCAAAGATATGCATGATTTTCTACATCTCACTGTAAGCTAAACTTGTCTTCAACAGAGAATCACATATTGCTCATTCATCCATGAAAATACTGCAAAGACACCTATTTGGCTTTGTTACATTGAATATATTTAAGAAACAAAAACAAACAAACCAAGATGTTCATTTCATTGTATGGTAATTATGTTTGCACATAGAATTTAGAGGTATTTAGTATATTCTAAATAAATTTTCTTTTATTTGTTTTTTGTTTAATTTGTGTGTACTTTTTTCTTATTTCTCTTTTATTTTGGATCATACTCTAAACATAAAAACCAAAAGTTCTCCAGACTTTAGAGGACGCGATGAAAAAATAAAGTGTTTCGTCACCAATCCTTTTATAATCTTCTCCACTGTACGATGTGTAATGGTAACACAAATCTCTCTTTAGAGAAAAACCTGGAAGTACATGAAGAGCCACATTATTCATTTGATTAATTTAAACTTCCTTCAAATTTTTATTTAACTTACCTAGCCCTCCTCACAGGGCTGTGAAGAAGCTCGCACATGTTTCTGTTTCTATAATTCGAGGAACTGAACAACATAAACCTTTATTATTTATTCTTTCATTGTGTCAAGCTGAAAAATGTAGCCACTGGGTCCATCATGTGCTTTCCTGATAGTACTGATAGTATTAAAATTCTGACCATGCACTGAAAAAAGAACATGTTGGATTTGCTTAATTCACTAGTGGACATTTGGCAGCAACTTAAACAACTGAGGTAAATTAACACTTAACTTTAAAACACAAGACAACTTGCAAGAAATAGCCACTCTCCTTTTTCAGTATACTTCTTTGCATTCATAACTCAAGGTTTCAATTTGTCACTCCACAATATGAGTCACCACTGATTTTCAGTTGAGTTCTTGTATAATTTGGTGTACCCAGTCTTTTTTCCCCCATTTCCCTTCCTTAGAAATAGCTTCTTCACAGCCACACTTCCACTGAGACCCCTTCTGATGATGCTACAGTGAACTGTACATGGATCAACTGAAGGCCTGATGCATCTCTCAGGTTCTGTAACTTGTCCTTGTTGGATTTTCTCCCTATTTCTCAAGGACCTGACTTTCAGATACTATTCATCAGCTACTTTTAGCCCTGCCACTTCTTTAATATTCCCCTCACTTGTTTCATCAAATATTTTTCAAGGACACACAATGTTCTGTGAATAGCTATTTGGGAATCACCTTGTTGGTGTAAAAATACTAATGTATTCCTGTCAAACTATCTTTGGCATTTTGATCACGTTCAACTAAAGAAATGGGAACACATTTTGTCTTTTGTGGAAAGCTACTAGTAAAAAAATGTACCTAAAGAGACATTTAACCACTCAAATGTGTCCAAATGATTTATTTGAATGACGTGTTCACTCCTGGAAAAAAGTAAGAAGACAAAGAAGAATTAGAGGAAGACCATGACCAAAGTGGTCACTGACTGCTGGGGATTATATGTGCTGATAACAGCCACTCAATGGGTCGCTAACATTCAACAAGGCATCTAAGAGAAATTTTGCCCCACCAGCCGAAATCCTAAAATCCTAAATACAAAGGTTTTCTGAAAGACTGTTGGCGATTCTCTAAGTTTAACTCAAAGAGTTGTATTAATCTAAACACTGGGCTTCCAGAAAATATCCAGATCCACAGACTGCATGAAGATATTAATTTCTTTAATCATATTTGATTCATATCCTGAGCATAAATGCATTTTTTATCTTTTTAATAATTATTTATGTGTGTAAAGTAAAAGCGAGCCATCTGAAAAGGATGATTACTGAAAACAAATGAAGAATAAAACTTATGAAACTTTGAACATGAAGGTGCTTTTTAAAAATATGTTTAGCGACACCTTGTGGCCTTGCACATGCTGTTTTCAGCATTGTGCAAGGCGGTCTATGACGAGAAGTGACGTGAAAGCCTGAATTCCATAAAAAAGCCAAAATGTGAGAAGGGTGTTGAACAGTAGAGGTCACAGAAGCACACACGAACACAACAGTGTTAATACATTGTTAGATTACAATATATGGCAACATTTAATTTCTTTGTTTTATACATTCTTATAAAACGTTGTCCTCAACCTTTCCTACTGGTACATATACTCTATGTAGTCATCAATGCGGCACGTTTCACCTTTATAATAATCAATTACTGATGAAAATCATTTAGTTGCAGCTGCTGAACATTGCAACCTTTCTCTGAGTTTTCTGGAGTTGCGTTAGACTTTAGGCTTTAAGCAGTAGTGGTTTCCTCCTTTGGTATTCAGGAAACTGAAACCTCAGACAGGGAGCTGTGAGAAATGCTGCAGAAACTTTCAACCAAACAAAACTGAGATGAAAAAGAAAGCAACATGTCAGTGGTGTAAAAACAAAAGGAAACAAAGCCGTAAATGCCAGTTTCAGGAAATGAACGTGTGAGAAAGAAGAGACTTTGAGAAACTGTCAAGACATCCTGAAGATTTCAATAATGTACTAAACAGATTTATGCAGCAGCTAAAGAAAGTGAAAGACAATTTAACTACTCGGATAGCGTTTGTCATTTTTACACTACATTTAGCACCAGTTTAACAAATACGAGAAAACGTGGTCAGCTTTTACTTTGTACAGCACCACAATGAAACATTCTTCACCACAGCTGCAGCAGAATAAAAGTAAAATAACTGTTAAAGCTGGCAAATCTGGAATAAAAGCTGTATTTTTAACAGTTAAATGTGTCACTGTTATACTACAGGAGCTACACGTCAGATAAGTTTAGCAACCTGTGAGAGAACTTGCCTTTCCTTAAAAAGACAAACATTTAAAATGCATCTGACATGTTGTTCCTTATTGCCTGTGTGGGTGCTTTTATCAAATATGATAAAATAAAGATGTTTTTGTTTCTGCTCTAAAAGTTCAGTTTCACGTTTTTCTACTCTTCACTTTGTATCATAGTAAACAAACCGAAGGAGATATTTGAATCTTCATCTCAGACCGTGAAGCTCCGCCCACCTGCTGTTCAAACCTTGTGTTTGCAAGTTGCAGCAAGTCAGAGTGTTGGCTTAAACGGAAAGCAGTCTGAAGCAGCCACGTGATAAATAAGGATTATTTTGAACTTTGAATCAGGCAAAGTTACTCCACACATCAAGAATAAAAACAGGTCTGGAAATGAGCGTCATAGGTGTGCAGATCTAAGAGGCTGGTCCTCCCACCACTTCCTCCTTGAACTTTAACTGAACTCTCCTTCAGTTAAAGTTATTCAAACCCCTTTAGCATTTGAAAGGTGTCAGCTGAGGTTTGGGGAGATTATTATTATTATTATTATTATTATTATTATTATCAATAAAGATTAAAATGAGAGCACTCATCCTTAAAGAAAAGAATCAGTTAAACACTTAAACAAACTACTATGTGCATGCAGCCAGTGAGTGTGATTCTTATAAAACAGCATTAAAGAGACCGTTATTTATTTATTTCTTTTGACTTTTTTGGATATATATTTGTTTTTTCTTTGAAAGGTGAATTTCATTTGAGTTTCGGTTCTTACAACCCAGCAGGCAGGCCTGTGTTGGGAGGGCGTACCCGATCTCTTCCTGAACACAGCTGCCACCCGTTTCTCCGGAGGAGCTCAGGAGTGCACAGCTGGCTTCATTCAGCCACTCAGCAGAATAATAAAAGCTGGTGAACAGCTGCTCAGTCAGTGAGTCAGTCACCTTGTAGCGTTGGCTTACAGTTTATGTCTGAAACTAGTGACTAGCTAGTCAACCATGACCTGGATGACTACACAAGCATAGTGAATAGCTCTCTTCTTGCAGCAGGACTGTTTCCCTTTTACTTGGAGAATTATTTCCCTTTTTTAGCAGGATATTTTAGGTTGTTGTTCTCTTGTTTGGCTGAAATAGCGGTGTGTTTCTTTGAGTAGTTGAGTCATTGTCAATAAAACTTTATTGTTTTACACTTTACTGTGTTTTTGCCTTTTCTTTTCCTGGTTCCTTAGCCCTTATTCGGGGGTGTAACACCCTTTTGCTGTCTATAGATTCATATAGAAAACCATTAAATGGCCTTTGCCTCTAGAAGAAGTGGGTTTTTAGGAAACCGGTATCCTGTTTTCTTTTTTAAAGTTTTGTTTCAGGCTCGCCAACTAGAGGTCACAATTGGGCCACAACGATTGACTAAATTTTCACACAACGTGACCAGTCTGCTGCTTTGCCTCTTCTCCGTTCAGAACTTTCTGTCATAGTAAATTTCCGTGTTTTGGTGAGTTGAATCTGAGCGAAAAAACAGTGCGCCCTCGCAGAGGAGTGTATGGAGACGGAGGGAGGAGGAAGTAGAGGAGGGGAGAGCGTACGAGAAGGAGGGGAATGAGGCAGGAACGAGTTGGTGGACAGGAGGAAAACATTAGCTCTCAATCCTTCACGTAGTTGGGATACTTTTCACTGTCGAAGAGGCAGGGAAGCCGCAGCTCAGACTGCACCTCCACCAAGCCAGGACGCACGGTAAGTACCGCGTCGCTGCTCAAGTATTGCTGACCTTGTCTGGGAGTCAAGGAGACGCTGGAGGGTGGGGGAGTGTCGAGATGAAGTTGGGGGAAGAGATGGAGAAGAAAGGCGAGATAGCTGAACGGGAAGCTCCAGTGAACAGGCGAGAGCTGTCCCTCCACTGCCTTTCCTGCCTTTGCGCTCTCCAGGGAAAAGCAACCCAAAAAAAGTAACGGAAAGATTTTGGTTTGAGAGGAAAGTTTGGCATTCTTGGGTGTCGAAAGGGAAAATATCGGCTTCGCTTTCTTTTCCCCTCCTCACTGCAGTAGCAGTCATCGTGAAAGCTTCCACAACAATGGGTTACTTCTGTGTTGTGTCGGTTTAGCAAAAAGCTGTTTCCGAAAATTGTTTCAGGGGGCAACTTTCTATCAGCGCGCTCCTCGTAAGAGTGTGTTTGTTGTTTTGTAGACGGCGTCTGAGCACGCAGCACTGCTCAGCTGTCAGATCCCGAGTTTAGTCCTCTTTGGTTTCAGAAAGAAACCACCTGGTATAATAAGAATAGTTTCTTGTTCTTGGGAACTGTAGTAACACTGATAATCTGAGAAGATATGGCTGTACATTGTGTGTCAGCACATTTTGCGGTTTTAGCACTGATGTCAGCGATAAGTAATTTCTTCATCATCTAGAGCGGGAGACTGCGAGGAAGTCATCCTGTGTTTACGTTGCAGAAGCATTACTTTTCTATTCCCAGCCAAACACTGAGGTGTTTAAAGTGTTAATTGTGACTTTGAGGAGGTGTATGTTCAAAACACAGAGGCGTAGCAAAAAAGTAACTGGACGTTAAGCCCTATAAATTACCACCTGAATCTCCCAAATTCACCCAGAAACATCTCAACAACTGCAAGGCCAAATTAACAACATTTGGCTCAATGGATGGAGTTCCCATTTAAAAAACAACAACTAAAAAGGAGCTTTTACAGCAGGCACATTAACATTTTGTTTACATTGTACCAGGACTGTTGTGTTGGTTTAGAAATAGACTGTTGGATTGTCTGGATTTCAGCCATCCTGTCTCAGTTTTTGAATGAAGATACACTAAAGTGTTGTTTTGATTGATAGTGCATACAAGATAAAAACGAAAGCATTTAAACACTTTTCAACACTGAACAGTAAGCCTGCCTGATGTTTTAGGGTGTAACCACTTACATGGAAAGGAAACTTAAAAAAAGCTTTGATCAGCACTCAGTATGAGGCAAGCTCGCTGCCTCTTTCTAAATTTGTTTGTATAAAACAGGCTGATTTCTCAGTTCAATGGTCGGTGTCGCCTTCATTTTGATTTCAAACCATAAATGGTGTAAAAGATGGATGTAGTTAGTGCGATGTTATCCACTGGTTTTTGACATCTTTGAAGGCTGCCATTGGTTACCCAAAAAATGTGGCAAGGAAGGACGGGCCTGACTGTCAAACTGCATGCTCATTGGCTAACGAATTGTGATTGACAAGCTGTTATCCAATGAGCTGGTTTCATAGCATACCACAGCTAACACAGTAGTACAAAGATTTATAAGATGGACATATGGGGTGTCTGGACCCCATACTCCCTATACAACCATTGCAAGAGCTTGGTCTGCATAGCAATAAGTCGGACTTGTTCCGCCAGGACTGCCCTTTGTCACTGATTCTGTTCATAATTTTATGGGCAGAATTTCTGAGAAGTTTCTCCATCCAGGAGGGGCTCAGAGTTGAGCCGCTGCTCCTCCACATCGAAAGGAGCCAGTGGAGGTGGTTCGGGCATCTGATAAGGATGCCTCCTGGGCGCCTCCTAGGTGAGGTGTTCCGGGCATCTCCTACTGAGAGGAGGCCGATTCAGGACACACTGGAGAGATTATATCGCTCTGCTGGCCTGGGAACGCCTTGGTGTTCCCCCGGACAAGCTGGAGGAGGTGGCTGGGGAGAGGGAGGTCTGGGCTTCTCTGCTCGGGCTGCTGCCCCCGCGACCCGGCCTCGGATAAGTGGAAGAAGATGGATGGATGGATATTATTATTGTTTTATACATTGTGGCCAAAAATGAGTGACAGAGCCCATAAACTTAACAGGAAAGTATTTATGGATTTCAAGACAGAAAGACGTTTTCTCATAGACTTTTTTTTGGGCTGGAAGTGTTTTTGCAACAACAGCTATCACCAGCTGCTGGCGTTCAGATAAAGAAACGGGTTTAAGTTCTTCTGCATTGGCCTCAGTTATCTGACTCAATGTTCTGAACTAAGTATTTTAGTCAAAGTCATCTTGATGTTTTGAAAAGAGAGATGACGATCAGTCACAAGATGATCCCACTTTTAAAGCATATCAGGCTTTATTGTTTATTTTGCTCTCCATGAAACCACTAATCACAAACCAAACATCAGTTTGTATCAAATAAGACTTCATTGGGAAAGGATTTGTTAAGGTCATACACGTGGTGAGACTTAAGGTTAATTTCACATCTACTTCTGTATAATCAGGCCTATTTTGTAACCCGGGTTCATCCTCCGACTGGCCACTTAAAAACTGTCACAGATTCGAAATGTTTACTCTTTTCATACCGGTTGCCAAATCCATCTGTAGTGGCAGTTATATTGCAATTTACTTAAGTAACCAAGTTAAGTGCGTTTAGTTTATGTCCTAACTCTAGTCTTCTGTTGTGTAGGAAAAGTATACAGTTGAGCCATTTAGCCATTCGCAGTTTGAATGAGTGAGTGGGCGCAGGCTTTATTCAGTGTCTCTCTTCACTTACACAGATGTCACGAGACTACAACAATGCTTTGTTTGCGCCATCTTTTTATTAGAGATGAAAAATAATCCAGAGGGCCACAGTGATCCCATTAATTCTGGTGCTAATAACAATTTTGACTCAAATGTGAAACAGGAAAGATGGCATGACTACGCGACTCTGTAGTTTAGCTAAATGCTGATGATAAAGAGATGTAATGTTGTTTGTCTGTTTTCAAATACACGGTGCTGACACGCTAATATTTGCAACTGTCTTGTGGCATGCTCGACTTAAGATGACTCCCCTGCTGGTCCACTGTTCACGTGAACTGTTTTTACATATAAAACATATTGAAAAAACTATAAAAGGAACATGCAGAAGTTACGGTTTCATACTGTTTTATTTGTGTTATCCTTTGATACCCAACTTAGCAAAGTAGGCTTAACCATTCACTGCTGTGTGTAAACAAGGTTAAGTATTAGTCGATGCTTTCCTGTTGGTATCAATACATTTTTTTCATTATAATAAAGTGGAAAATAAACTCTCCATCTCTTTTCGTACTCCTGTATACGTGCACAAAATCACGGCTGCTGTGCTCTCTGTTCCCCCAAAACAAATGAGCAATTAGCGTTAATGTTGCGTGCAACGTTAAATTGCATCACATCCCCGCCATTACCACCTCACAGTCGCACGATTTAACAACTTTTATGAGAACATGTGAATATCAACAAAGACGATCTGAAGCTTTGGTGAGTTTTGTTAATATATGACGTTGGATAAAGTCTATATTTGACACCGTGACGAGAAAATGTTGTTGAAACACTTCACGAAATGTTTAGAAGTTGCTGAAAAAATTTCTGTCTGAGCCAAAGAAGTGTGTCTATAAACAGTCTGATGATGCTAGCAATCGGAGTCAAAACATAGTTAGTCAAGCTGGTCATGAACAGAAGTATGATTTAAAAAAAACCTTTACAAACTGATTCTGTGTGAAGAGAAAACTGAAGCTGTTTGGTTAATCAGAAAATGCTACGAGATGTGAAACTTGTGATTGAACGTCAGCTGCCCCGACTAAACTTTGACTGAGGTCACGTGAGGTCTCAGTAATGTCCTGCCTTACGCAAATGCATTTATCATGCATGAAAATCCATTTTGTCACATGTTGAAGGTCTTTAATGTTAAAACACCTGAGTCTTTATGGTACAATGAGAATCTTATCAGGTTTAAAAGGTCAGTCATAATGTCAGTGTTTTATCATGTAAGAGGAGATGGGGAGTGGCTCGGTGGCCTGAGAGGTCAGGTGAATAATTCAGAGGTTAATTGTTTGGGTCTTTTGGTGCAGCTCTCGGGGCTCAAAGCACAGATACTGTATTGTGTCCTTATGTCATAACACTTTCCCATTCTTGCTTTGTTAATGTCTGTCACCAGTGGGTCTTTTTCAGGTCGCTGCTTACGCTTGCATTGTAAATGCACCTCTATCTAAATAACAAGCAACAAATCTGTTCAGTTTTTAAGGCTTTTAAAGGCATCGTTGTCTCAAGATGGAGGGATGTTGTTCAAAGGTTTTTTGTATTTTTAAAAAGAAAAAATGTAAGTCAGAGAGATGTGATCATTTTCAGTCATGAGAATGTGATCACGGATTCATGCAGAGCTACTGAGCAGAGTGATGTTAATCATTAACTGACAGGAACCTTGAACAAACCAACATATAACCCAGTTTGTTATTTGTTTATTCAACCTATTTCCCGGTTATACTGAATTTTCTCTTTTTTTTTTTTTTTGGTCCGTTGACCACATCGTGACTGACATTACGAGGAACAAAGAAATCAGATAAGTGGGAAATTAACAAACAATAGCCAGGAACCAACTCAGGCTGCACTGTACAAGTCTTTTGTACAACTGTTCCAGAATTAAAATACAGGGTTTTAATTCAGGTAAAAAAACAAAAAAAAAGTTACGTTTTTTTTGTGTAGCAACACTAACAAAGTTCTATATCCCATATTGAAATGACTTGTAAATAAAACTGTTAAGGTGCCATTTTCTAGTATTCGCTATGTTTAAAGTTGACGTTATTGTTATTATTTTCTCAGAATTTGCAGACACCAATATTTTCAGATAAGGTGTTTGTGGTTTGGTTGCAGGGAAACGGTGCAATAGCCACCACCCAAGAAGTTGATCTTGGTTCAGCATCTTCTGGTTACTTTTTTTTCTTTTCTTTAAAAAAAAAATTCAAATACAGCCTAGATAATTAAATACACAAAATATTATTAAAACATATTAATAGTAAAATAGCATAAAAGGCATTTTCTTTATTTTTTAAAAACTTTTTTAGGTCATATATTTTATTCAATAGCCCTGCAACAGACTGGTGACCTGTCTGTGGTGTACCGCGGCTCTCGCCCTAAGCTGGGATAGGCTCCAGCCCCCCTGCAACCCTGAATTGGATAAGCAGAAGAGGATGGATGGATTTCATTCAATTAAACACTTCATGCCATCTCACCATGCACAGCTTTCTACAGTAGAAATGCATCTGCTGGTGTTGGATATTTACAATGGTGAATTTTTCCAACAGTTATTTCCACGTGTCTGGTTACTTGTGGTTTCGCTTGCCCTCGTAGACATTTGCAGCTAAGGAATAAGAATCTAAGGGAAATTAAAGCGAGAGATTGCTAAATGTTTCCACTATGGTAGCGGTTTCCCCAAGCGTTTTAACATTTACATTATTTTTTCTTCTGGCCATAATAGTTCTGTATTGCTGCAGGAATAAAATACCAAAAAGATTAGAGTTTTTTAAAAGATCAGCTATTTCATGTCTTTAATCATCACGGGGCTTCAGCCCACGATGGAAATGCAGGTAACAAAGGGCTAAAGAACTTTATTACCAAAGTTTTTGGAACAGGCTGACCCACAGAAACATAACTGATTTTTAGAAGCTAAAATACGTTACAAGAGCACTTCCACGAGGAAGTGGTGAATCAAGCCAAACCTACACAACAGCAGCTTGTGAAAGATCTAAAGCCAGCTGGGACCAGAAGTCAAAAACACCATTAGCAACACAATATGCTGCAATGGACTGAAATCTTGCGGCACCTCTAGGTCTTATTGGGCCAAAATCTCTCCTGAGATGTTAACATAACCTGCCATAAAAAAAATTGTTCATATCTCTTACAAATTCAGCAGGGGATCACTTAATTTCACTCACTGTGTAGTTTCTTTACTCTTTCCTTGTAAATGAAACTATAAATGAATGTGAATGCTGTATTTGGCTGGTCAGTCGGTCAATATTTGTCACTCAACAACTCAGACTCGTAACCAAAAGTCCTGCTAATTCTGATACATACAAGAACAGCAATTTCACACTTTCCCTACGAGTTGTCTGCAGCAGTTTGAATGCACTCAGCAAACAATAGTTTTCTACAACTCCATCCAAACCACCGTGCGTCAGAGTCATCAAACTCACTGTCAGTTTCACTGAACCTGTGATTTAACTGCGGCCAGGTGACATCCAGAGCCCGAGTGAAAGTTTTACAAACTGCTGTACTCAATGATCTAGATACATCTTAATGAGCATTTTTTGGTTTCATTCTGTCAGGAAGTGGGTTCAAATGTACTGTTCAGAGTCTAATCACCAAAAACCTTGCTGATTCCTGCAGATATAAAGTGAGAGTGGGAAAAAAGATTGATAATCATTTTAGAATTCTTAATGTTTTATCGCGACTTCATCTCTTTGTTTTGATAAATCTCTTGATATCTCCTGGTTTTTATGACCAGTGTGAAACACTGTGAGGTCTCAAAATTGCACAAATGTTTTCTTTGTTGAATCACTTTGTTAAAAACTTGACGAGTGAAAGATTAAAATAACAGTCTGTGTGTGTAGAAGCATGAAAGGGTGTTGGTCTTTAAGACTTATTCAGAATTTATCTGATTTGGCTTATAGTCATCTTTTACTGGAATTCATCTTCTGCTGTTGAGGGCAGGATCACACTACTTCCAGCAATTGTTGAGTTACTGCAACAGTTTTCGGGACAGAAATCTGAACGTCTGTGGAGAAATATACCCCCCCACACAGCTTCTCTTACTTGTAGTGGGCTAAATTAATAAGCACTATTCTTCACCCTAGGGTAAGATCATTCGTGTGTAGCGTAACATCAGGCTGGATTTATACATTGCTTCCTTAACTTTACAACCCTTAAATACACCACCACTGGCACCCATAACTTTAACTGTTTTCTGTCTGACTTTATGAGGCTCTTATTTGTGCGGAGGAAATTTGCCACACTCTTTTTTTTTCTTTCAGTTCATTGAGGGTTCTCTTGACATCCCACAGCTTTTCGAGGTCTGAGGTCTGGCTTGTTAGTAGGCCATTTGCAACTGCCTGATTCCTTTCATTTTCAGTCATTCCGTTGTAGATTTGCCGGGGCGAGATCGTTGCCCCGTTGCATGACATAATTTTGGAAAAGATTTTGCTGTTTAAAATCTGATATGTCTGCATTTTATTTATACAGCACCAAATCACAACAACAGTCGCCTCAAGGCGCTTTATATTGTAAGGTAGACGCTACAATATATGCAGAGGAAAAACCCAACAATCATATGACTCCCTATGACCAAGCACTTTGGTAACAGTGGGAAGGAAAAAGTCTCTTTTAACAGGAAGAAACCTTCGGCAGAACCAGGCTCTGGGATGGGGTGGCCATCTGCTGAAACCAGTTGGCTTGTCTTTGCAAGGTTATAATTTACCTTTGCAAAGGGGTCAAATAACAATACAGATTACAGCAGCACTACTGGTATTTGACAAAGAATAACAAAGTTATCTACCAACCACAGTGGTCACAGAATGCACTCAGAACATTCCACGCAAATGACAACTTGTACAGATGAGTAAATCTTAACACAGAGGGTTTTATAAAGACAAAACATAATGCTATGGAACATTTCCTTCTCGCCATAAGAACAGAATAAGAAAACAGAGAGAAGGTCGAATTCCTAAAAATGTAAGTCACATCTCACATTTGACTTTAGAATACTTTGGTGTGCAGAGAAGTTCACAGTTGCGTCAAATAACTGGTCCTGTGGCTACAGAACAAGCACACATTAACACCCCTGCACCACCGTGCTTCGCAGTGTGGGTTTTTGTTTATATCCTGTGTTTGGTTTTCTCCAACATGGCTGTTATAGAAGTGTGCGCACTGGCTGATGATCAGTTAATCAAGTGCATTTTATTAACAGCACCTGGCTGCTACTTCCCCTCTTAATGCCTGTAGAAGTAGTAAGGGTGTACTTAGTTTTTCATGGGACTGCACAGCGTAGTTGACACTGTATAGTTCTGCTTTGGTAAAGCGCTTTACTTCAATTCAATAAAATTTTGTTTGTATAGTGCCAAATCACGACAACAGTTGCCTCAAGGTGCTTTATATAGTAAGGAAAAGACCTGGCAATAATACAAAGAAATTAAGAAAGCTCTTGAGCAAGCTCTTTGGCGATGCTGGAAAGGAAAAATTCCCTTTTAAATGGTAAACTAGTCAAGCTACATTGTAGCCACAGCCACCCTGGGTCGCACTGACAGAGGCGAGGCTGCCGGACACTGGTGCCACCGGGCCCTCTGACCACCACCAGTAGGCAACGGGAGAAGGGTCTTGCCCAAGGACACAACGACCGAGACTGTCCAAGCCGGGGCTCGAACCAGCAACCTTCCGATTACAAGGCGACCTCCCAACTCTTGAGCCGGCAGAATCAGGCTCGGGGGGGTGGCCATTTGCTGTGATTGGTTGCGGTGAGGGGAGGAAGACAGTACGAAGACACACTGTGGAAGAGAGCCAGAGATGAATAATAAATAATGATTAAATGCAGAGTGGTGGATAAACACATAAAAAGGTTAGTGAACAACAGACCTATTGTAGTGTAACTAAGGGAGGATTCAGGGTCGCCAAAAAGGAAAGTTTTAAGCCTAATCTTAAAAGCAGCGACTGTGTCTGTCTCCAAATGAAAACAGAGGAGCCTGAGGCTCTTCCTCCCATTCTACTTTTAAATACTCCAGGAATCACTAGTAAACCAGCAGTCTGAGAGCGAAGTGCTCTATTGGGGCGATATGGTACTATGAGGTCTTTAAGATAAGATGGCTTCTGCTTATTCAATAAAATTAAATTTGATTCAGAATTTAACAGGAAACCAATGAAGTCGGTGTAGGAGAAATATGCTGTCTCTTTCTTGTCTCTGTCAGTACTCTCACTGCAGTTTTTTGAATTAACTAAAGGCTTTTCAGGAGTTTTTAGGACATCCTGATAATAGTAATAGTAATAAATGCATGAACTAGTTTTTCAGCATCACTTTGAGGCAGGATGCTTCTAATTTCAGCGATATTGCACAAATGGAATGAATATTTGTTTAATATGCACACTGAAGGACACGTCCTGGTCAAAACTGTCTCTGAGATTCCTCATGATGTTAATGGAGGCCGAGTTAATGACAGAGTATTACCATGGTGTGAAAATGCCTATCTACTGAAGTTACCTACCAACCAATATGCCCACTGAATAAATGAATGAATACAATGAAAGCTAAACAGAAGAATACAGACATAATTTCCTAATCCCCCAAAATAGTTTTAGGTGATTGACTAATTTTTGACTCAATCATATGTTGCAGCTCTACTTACCTCAAAAGGTTGAAGTGTACTGAAACATTCAGACTGTAGGGCAGCTATTATTAGCAAAAAGCCAGATAACACAAGTACTTGCTGATAGAGACACAGCAGAAAACCTAGGGTGGAGGTTTGGGAATGCTGACCCTGAAAACCAGGATCACCAATGAAAAATTTCAGTTTTTCTGTTAATCATTCTGAGATTATAAGTCACAAAGTCACAGAGCTCAAAGTAAAACGATGACACCAAAGCTATTACAAATATAGCCAGAAGATAATAAAAAGAGGTGGAAAATGACTGCATCTCTTATCTCTGCTGTCATTTAGGTTTAAATAACCACAAAGAGACAAAAAGCAGTAAAACACAAGAAGACAAGAATCAAAAACAACGTCAGAGAGATGACTGATAAAAAAATGCATAGGTGGGGAAAAAATAACCGCAAACACCCAAAACAATTGCATCAGTTATGAGAAACCAACAGACTCATTTTGTGTCTTTGCTAAGTCTGAATTCGTCCAGTGTAGGAAGCAAACTAGTCTTGCCCCAGAAAACAATCCAAAAGTGTTTTTGTGCTTCCTGCTCTTATGATGTGTAGGTATACTTTAAGCATTATTTGTTTCATCTTTTGATCTGTGAGCTTTTCCCATCCCTAAACATAACCAGGTCACTAGAGTAAAACAGTGAGTGAAAGCAAAACATAACCAAGAACAAGAGCTGAACTCCAGTCTCATCAAAAGTCTGCTGGGTTTTTTGTTTCACTTTTTTTTACTGTGTTAAAATGAAACCACTACCATGCAGCGATTAGAGGAAGAGTTACACGATGCTTTCTATGGGAACTAACTAAACTAAGTTTGATTTGTTCAGAGGAGCTGATGTAGGAAGGCTCAGGCATCTCACACATCATTGTGTGTCAGATAATGCAGTGTTGTCAAACTACTGGTGTGGTTACAGTGTCACTGGATTATAATATTCATGAGAAAGCTCTGTCACTTCCAACGCATCATTTTTCATCAGTCAGTGTTACTCTTGCAATGAGATGCATATGAACCAAAAGCACACTCTTTTCTTATTGGTGTATAAATCTAACAGCTACTTTCAACATCTTCATACACATGGCGTCTTCATAGCATAACTTCACACTTTTGTTTTGTCTGATTTTTACACCAGATGCTGGGATTAGAGCAGGGCAATATGACCAAAAATATTTATCACGATATACATTTGAAAATTTGCGATAACGATATAACTGACGATATAATTGACACTAGAAAAAATACTTTACAACTCCACAACTTTATTAGTGCAAAAAAATCCCATCAATGTGTTTTCACTTAAACAAGCAGCTGTTTTTTATGTGCATTAAAGTTATATAAAAATGTAACAGTGCAAATTCCTCGCTGACAGTTTAACCAAAAGGCATTTCCAGTGGAAATTGGCCGACATATCCTCAGCATAACCGTGTATAATATCCACAAAACTTAAAAAGAGGTTATACACACGCAGTACGATATCATTATGTTGAAGCACAGTACGTATCACTCCGCGAGGCGCCTGCCTAATGCCGTAATGCTCCGACAATCCATCAAGCCATGCAGTTCGCAGCTTAGCAAAGTCGTACTAAAACATTTGACAGATTTTCGAGCGCCGTGTACATAAAATCATTTTGAGGTCAGTAAACACAACCAGAATTCATACAGAAGGCACACGGGATTATAAGGGGCACTGTCGATTTTCAGAAAAATCAAAGGATTGATTTTAAGTGTGCCGTATTTTCCAAACAACAAGGTAATAACGACAGCCCGCTAGCATGCTCTACCAAAAATAGTGCTTTGTTGTGTATCTGACGGACGAAAGCTAAACCAGTTCCACACCACTGAAGTTGCAGCATTTTTACAAACCAATTCTGGTTCATCCGTTTCATTTAACAATCCGCTTTCGCTCTTCTCATTCTGCGTCGCTGCCATGTGCGAATGTAAACATAAGCACTGCGCATGCGCGTTTTACCCATATTCTATCGCGATATGTCATTTTCCTATCGTTGCCCAAAATTACACCGGTATTACTGTGAACGGTATGATATAGCCCAGCCCTAGCTGCGATCCTCTTCTTATTAGGCAAACGTCTCAACCACATAGATACACTATATAAAGCTAAGAAGAGTTTGGATGTAAATAAGTCAAACAAAGTGCAAAATAGTCCAACATTCTTCATTTAATCTTTAATGTCTCTGTTTTAGAGACGCTGTAGCTCTTTTAAACAGCAGTGTGTTGTGTGACGTACTGCTACCAAAGTCTACCTTGTGCGTTACTGTGAGACACAGAAAACATCTGACAAACAATTATATTCCTTTAATCTTTGACTGAGAAGCTCTTAAACTTGTGATGACATTTAATAGCCATTAAGAGTTTTCCACAGCTGAAACTGTAAATGTTTCCTTCTTCTCTACACACACCTTTTCTCCACAGTGAAAACAGGGCCCATTTATCCAAAGCTCTGTTTGCCATTAGACAAAACACGCAGAGAGGGAACATGCTTAGGGCTCTGAAAAAACAGCAGCTGTGCTCATTTGCTTATCTGTTACTGCAGGTCATCGTCTGATTGGCTCTTTTATGGAAACTGTTTTGCAACAGCTATCATCTGCATGTGCAGAGTTGGTGTCTATTTCAGGATGGCAGTGTCATTTGATGTTTGTGATATGTTGATAGCTTGTTGGAGAGCTTTTACTGAAGCTTTATAAATTTGACATAAATATTATAACCACAGCGCTTCAGTGACGCGGAAATGCATTTTAAGCCTGACGTATGTTATCTTGGGAATTCTTTGGTTTCCTCTAACCTTTAAAAAACATGTTTTGAAGTTTTAAACTAAGACACCACCTTTGTTAATCCACAGGTCGCTTTTGTAATTAGTCATTTGATTGCTTTGTTAGCCTTAAGTAGTAGAAAACCATCCTTTTTCAGACTGGACAAATACAAAGGGAGCTTTTCTGTAATTTGGATTCATGCACACAGAGGAAAAGAGTCTTTCTTTCAGCTGCGATCAAGCAGTCAGTTTTGATAATAGAGCTCTGTTCAGCTCAGAAACCAGAGATCACCGATTGGACAAGACTGCCTTTCATTTGTGTGACCTCTGACCGGCCACAGGTGACTCTGACAACTTGGATACTCTTACACACCTTTGTTTGCATGATGATGGTGTTTGCTGCACTTTAAAGAGGAGAACTGCACAGAGAAAGTGGGCATGTGTGTGTGTTTGTGTGTTGTAGATGCATAAATCTGTTGTGCGTTATATATGTGTGATCTATGTTGGAAGATTTTAGTGGGAAGATCTGATGAAGGTTGGGATAAAATTAAGTTTAGCACAAGTTTTATTGTAAATTAAAATTAGGCAGGTAGCAGTTATGTTAATGATGATTAAGTGTAATTGATTCTTGAGTGTTTGTGTCTGTGTGTGTGCACGCTGAAGATAATTTAAAAAAAACAAAACAGTAGTGCATTCATCTGTTAAAGTGGTTTTATTTAAACCACAGTATTTTTATATTCAGTCTCCCCTTGACCCACTTATCTCTTTTCCACTTTGGTTTTAAAGCCAAACGTGAAGCAGTTTGTGTCTCAAAATGATTAAAACAGCACAAGTAGGGCTGGGCTATATCATACCGTTCACGGTAATACCGGTGTAACTTTGGGCAACGATAGGAAAATGAAATATCGCGATAGAATATGGGTAAAACGCGCATGCGCACTGCCTATGTTTACATAAGCACATGGCGGCGACGCAGAATGAGAAGAGCGAAAGCGGATTGTTAAATGAAACGAATGAACCAGAATTGGTTTGTAAAAATGCTGCAGCTTCAGTGGTGTGGAACTGGTTTAGCTTTCGTCCGTCAGATACACAAAGAAACACTATTTTTGGTAGAGCATGCTAGCGGGCCGTCGTTATTACCGTGTTGTTTGGAAAATACGACACACTTAAAATCAATCCTTTGATTTTTCTGAAAGTCGACAGTGCCCCTTATAATCCCGTGTGCCTTATGTATGAATTCTGGTTGTGTTTACTGACCTTGAAACAATTTTATGTGGTACACGGCGCTGGAAAATCTGTCAGATGTTTTAGTACGACTTTGCTAAGCTACGAACCCGCACTGCTTGATGGATTGTCGGAGCATTACGGCTATCGTAGGCAGGAGCCTCGCAGAGTGATACGTACTGTGCTTCAACATAATATTACTGTATTGTGTGTGTATAACCTCTTTTTAAGTTTTGTGGATATTATACACGGTTATGCTGAGGATATGTCGGCCAATTTCCACTGGAAATGCCTTTTGGTTAAACTGTCAGCGAGAAATTTGCACTGTTACATTTTTATATAACTTTAATGCACATAAAAAACAGCTGCTTGTTTAAGTGAAAATACATTGATGGGGTTTTTTGCACTAATAAAGTTGTGGAGTTGTAAAGTATTTTGTCTAGTGTCAATTATATCGTCAGTTATATCGTTATCGCAAATTTACAAATGTATATCGTGATAAATATTTTTGGTCATATCGCCCTGCTCTAAGCACAAGTACCATAACTGGAGGAAGTCTTCATCCACTCCAAAGTGAAATGTCGTTTTTAAGGATGTTTGACTTTTCGACTCTTTGGTTGGCTTTGTTGACAGATGAATATTTAAAGGATTTGAAAGATTTGTTCTTGATTTGTGTTCTTCAGTTTTGTAAGAATTTGCCTTCATAGCTAAGCTTTTCGCAATCCATGCCCCCGTGTACCTGAAATTTCAGCAACCAGGAAACTTTTGGCTTCCATATCTGCACTGTACAGTATAAAAAGCAATTATCAGACTCTTCTAGTGCTTGATATGATTTATCAGTGAGTGAACATGTGATATTTACAGTAAGAGATTACACAACTCCAGCATGTTTCATGAGCCTGCAGGTTGAATTACATAACTAAATGCAAAAGAATGTTTTGTTTTGTTCATGTGTCATATAACAAAATACACATAACAAAAGTGGATGCTTGGTGCTTCACAGGATCCATGAAAACATGGAAAATCTGCAAACTTACATTGAAAAATGTTCTGCAAAACTATAACCACTATAATATCTCCATGAAACTGTGATTACATAAGAAGTGAACGTAGGAAAATGTTGTGCTCCTCTGGAAAAAGGAGGTGTGTATATAAAACCTTTGGGCCTTTCTTTAAGAATTTACAAGACAAGGTCAAAACTAAATGCAAAGACTTTTGTGCAGCAGTGATGGCTGCACAAGTTTATTTGCATATAACCTAACACAGGATAAGGATATGCTGATAAGTCTGCTCTGAAAATGAAAAGCAAACACGATACAAACACATTCTCCTGTGCTGATACTGTCAATGTCTGGACCGAAATACACTTAAAATTTGTTTTTGTACTTTTATACCAGTGAAGCTCTTTGCAATTCTTGAATATGCTTTTGATATCGCTGCACAATAACACAGAAACATTATGCATCACTACAAAAAAAAGTTTATGAAACATCATACTGGTGCCAGATCTCTTTTAAAGATTAGAAAAAGTTAATATAAAAAATAATTCACAAGAAAATTCACTTTAAACTTATCACTAATTCAATACAGGTGTGTATAGTTGTAGGAGAAACCCTCATATTTATCTTGTGACTCATTTCCCAGCGCCTAGATGAAGAAAATCTACAGTAATATCCTTAAAAAATGAACACTTTACAGAGTACAAGTAACTTTAATTATATTTTGTTAACAGTACTTGTATGTTGTAATTTATCAGATCTTAGCGACATTCTAAGCTAAAACAGCTGGTAAATCTCTCAGACCATCCATAACTCATTCAGTGGAATCAGTTTGGTCTTTGTGGTGTGTCAACGCAGCAGTAAAACTTGCAAAGTCACAGTCTGCCAAAACCGATTGCATGGATCAGAGAAACTTGAACAATCCACGCCATTTGACATTTGAAATCTTGCTAAGTCGTCCTGATGGCTGAATCTTGACTTCTGTAATGAAACTTTCACCAGGCTGGACACGCCTCTCGCTGTCGACCCACATGACTTCTGTGTTTGTCTGCAGAATAGACTGATTTTTTTTTATTCAACTGAGTCACTTGGTGAATGAATGAGGGGTTTGTTTCCCAGCATTTAAGGGGTCTTGATGCATGCTCAATCGTCCAAGTAAGTAAATCCCAAAAGGTTGTTCATCTGGATGTAGCGTTTTCAGTGGGAGAAACATTTCTCAGACCTCACAGACATTGCTCCTTCAGTAGGCTGGTTTGAGTTATTGTGCAAATGTACTTTTTATAAGGTTGGGGAAACCTGCAGTCAGCTTAGATGGAAGAAGTCACTTGGATGGGTGACAAAATGTTTCTCCCCCTGAAAACGTTACATCCAGATAAGCAGAATCAACCTTTTGGAACATTTAAGGGGAGAACATTATAAGTGTACATAAGTGTTTGTGTTTCTCCACAGCTGCACACGTGGAGAAACTCTGGCTTCCTGGTATTTTTTTTTTTTTTTGGTGTAAATAATGACATAACAAGTTTCCTTAGAAACCTCACTTGTTCCATCAAAGAAACTAGTCTGTTATCACAGTGAAAGTGAGTCCTGATAGTGTTGTTTCGTAATCTATCATTGATTAAAAAGCTCTGTTGACTTTAGTTGGGCAATGCGTCAAACCCAGTTTTTACTTCAGTGCACCATTTCCACTGTAACATTTCCTATCAAATTCTTCTTTAAAAAAAAGATTATAAGCAGAGTTTAAAGTGGGATTTGGAAGTTGGGCAAACGTAGCAGTCCACCGTGGGGTTAAAGAATTATTCATAAATAAGTGACATAATTCATTTGTTCTTTGTGTACAGGCTGTGATCCATTCACCTGTGCTGCTATTCCGAGATTCGCTGCTCTTTGTGGAGTTTTTCACAAGATACGACCAGATATGTCACAAGCTACATGGACGATTTCCAAAACTGTAGATATCCCTAAAGCTAGAATAACAGATAGAATTCAGTGAGCGAATCTAATCAATATCACCTAAATTATAAATGTCTGCTACCCTTGGTGTGCCTCACATCTCCCATGAAAACCACAGCTTGCTCTGTACCACTGCATTACAGAGCATTATTACCACATTGCTATAAACTACCAAATTTACCCTGGATTAAACCGTCCCAGACCGCCTAAAGAAAGACGAATGTCTTGTTGGTTTAGGCGGACTGTGATGTCACTGTTTTCTTGTTATTTTGCAAATATCTCTAAGTATGCATTAACAGACCTTTCAGATTTAGGTGCTGGAGTACCGCCCCACAATGTTTTCCATAGAATTAGATATATCATTTGTGGTTGTAGCAAGGTTGTGTGTGTAAAAGGAAGCACAACTACTCTTTCTAAAATGAATCAAGTTCTGGTTAGAGTGATCCACCGGGTTGCAGTGGACCTACAGAGCAGAACAAGGTCTATTACCATGAGCTACAGTCCAAGTTAATGGAGGTAGTTTGCCAGACACTGGGACTCAAGACTCGAGACAGCTGAATGACGCTGAAGACCAGCAGTGACCAGATTTTCATAGTGAGAGCAAAGGGATTTACCAGTAGTAAATCAGCCATGTTTTTGTCTTAGGTGGATGACAAATTAACCAGCCTAGGAGACCATCCAAATGTAGAGTGGGAAAAACAGTTTCATGTGAAAACATTCAGATTTAAGATCGTCCAAATTGTCTAATTTCGTCTTTCTACCCCACTCTCATTTGAATAATTCTGTTTTATCGATATCACCTCAGGGCCATGAGACTTGTCACATACGAACATTTTTAAGGACGTCGCAATTAAAATGTGCAACATTAATCTGCAGGGTAATCTTGTTAAAAGGGAGTAGATTAACCCAGACTGCTTTGCGCTAACACCGAGCCGCTTTAGGTGTTACTGTAACCAGCGAGCAAAAGCAAAATTAAAAGTATCCTAAAACAAAGTCTGAACACAAAACTCCAAAACTGTGTGAAAACTGAGGCCCTGGCTTCTTAAAACAGACCATTAGCTCACAGCATCAAATGTTGCTTCTCACGATGCTACGAATCACCAAAGCTGAAGGACGTCTGATGCTTTTTGTTGCGATGCCTCTAACAAAGCGTCAGCGTGCGATGCTTGGGGATGAAAATGTGTTTCACAATGCATTGCATAAGTATCCGGTGGATGTTTTTTTTACTTAACTTTTCATATATTTCCCAGCATGCATGCTGCTGAAGTCATTATTGTTTTCGTATAAAAATACAACATGACGGGCGGCTATCTGATCAAAACTGAAATCAAGATAGTTTTGCACATCAGCCACTTCCTGACGCCTTCATTTGTGAAGAACTTTGGTTAGAGGGGTCACACTGAGACAATGTTACTGGCAACAACAATCCCAATCTTGTGAAAATCCTGTGATAATAAGAGAGGAGTTAGAGCTTCTATTCAATCAGTGAATAAATAGTTTACAAATGGTTTTTATGTCACGTTAGCTAAGAAAATAAAAACATTGTGAACACTGTATTTCGTTATGTTACATTGCCCAACCCCGGCTGTATTAGTGTCTTTGTGTGTGTGTCTGTGTCTGTGTGTTCTGTATGTATTTCCAGACTTTCCTCACATTCTTCAACAAACTCATATGGTTGATATTTATAGCTCCAATGCTGACGTCACCTTGGCAACCAAAGCTGAGAGGCGGGATTCAAAAACCACAACTACTTTTGTGACACGCAGGCTTGCTTCTCTCTCATAACCACATTTACGCTCTGTTCTTGTACATTTCTTGAACCTGCTAAATGTTTTGTGCACCGTGTGTGTGGGTGTGTCAGTCTTGTCGCGGTCACACGTCAACACTACACAACAAGCTGCATATTTGCTTTTTAACATTAGCAGATTTTTTCTTATTCGGTGCATTAAAACACAACATCCTCACAGCAATGCAGTCCCACATTGAGAAGAGAGAAAAAGCAAAACCTTTCTGGCAAATGCAGCCTTGCTTTTGACAAACACCAGCTCTACCATAAGCAAGGCTGTGAGATAGCTGATAACATATCATGACTGTCTCTATGATTCCTACTGCTGCTTATAGAAATGAAGTTGCATAATTTCCTGTGTAACTGACATGATGGTTCCTTCAACTGTACGAGATGTTTCCACATAACATTTTTTAACTTGCATCGAGTTGTTTGTTTAAAATCCTGTCTTTTTAAGAATGTTTCAGCATTTTGAGAGTTTAAATGTCACATCAAACAATATTTAGAAAAAGTGTTAGCGGGCAATGTCAGGAAATGATAAATGGGGGTTCTAAATATCACACTACTTTGGACCTATGACTTTAAAGTCAAATAAGGTCAAACTTTTGTCTTTAAAACCACACTTAAAGTTCTATTGCATTTGTTTGTATTGGCAAAATTTGGGACACGATACTTGCAATAAGGGACTCTAAATATCACATTACAGATTTCACAGTTCTAACTTTTGCATTTCACATCTGTTTTTCTTTCAAGTTGACCCCAAAATGCTGTATTTTTACTGCGTTATAAACTTTTTAAGCATGTTTCAAAAGAACAAAGAAAACAAAATGAATATATACAAAATGCAATACTATTCCATTAAAATTTGTGCTCTTGTTACTATTTTTATTTAATATTTATTTCTAAGGATTTGATGGAAAAATTTTCATTACCTTGCCATGGTAATAAAACTTTTCCAAACCTTCCTGGATCTAGATCTGGATCTAGAGCTCCTGACCTAGAATCTAGATCAAGACTTTAAAAGTTAATCATTCCTGAGACGGGCCAAGGCTCTGGTTCAAACCAACCAACCAATCAACCCTTACCCCACCTCTTTGGTAGAGGTAATAATCTTGACTTCTGTAATCATGATTCTCTCTTATAAGTTTGCAATTAGTTTGAGGATGTTAAATTTATTGAAAAATCTCCAGTGTTTTACCCATACCCTAACCCAACCGACCAACCAACCCAACCAACCAACCCAACCAACCCAACCAACCCTACCAACCAACCCTAACCTCAGCTCTTTGGCAGAGGTAATAATCTCGACCTCTGTAATCATGGGTCTCTTTTACAAGTTTGCAATTCAATTTGGGATGTTAAATTTTTTGAAACATTCCTAGAGTTTTACACATTTGCTGTTGATCAAATTCTTAAATAATATTAAATCCTAATAATAATTTTCTTTCAGTGAGTTTGAAATTGTGCCATGTGCTCCCACCAGAATTACAAACACCTTTTTGTCGTAGCAGCAAACCCTTTTTAAATCTACATAAATTTCTATGATTTAGTAATGACATATCATTCTTGTTGCATATAAAATTTGTCTATTTATTTTGCACTAAATCCATTTTGACAAGTTACTGGTTTAAATGGATTTGCGTATCCTCTTACATAATCCATGTGGTTCGCTTCAGCATTTGGCATTAACAGCTACACATGGTGTTCCTCACTTGGCGGAGACAGATACTATGTCCAGATGTGGCTCCTGGCTCTGCCCTCTTCCTGCCCTGAATGAGAAAAGAAGAAGTGGATTTGTGGCGTAAGAGGGGAGTGTCCCCTCTGAGTCAGGCTGCCCAGCATGGGAAACGTATGAAGAGGCCTGATGTAGACCCTGAGCAAGGGGTTTTGGCACAAAAAAGACGTCTTTTCCTTCATTAGATAGCCTAAGAGCTGTGTTTTTTCAGTTTTTTCCCTATATCGTAACCATTTCCTAACACACCTTCCATTTAGATGTCTAAACCTTTTCTCCCTGGCCTGAAAATTGTTTCCGCTAAGAAACAAAATGCCTTTTAAAGGGCATTTTGAGGAACGATTACCTCATAGAGCACATTACGGGAAAATGCTCTAATGACGGCTGGCAGCAATTCCTACTTTAACAGCACTGACGTTTCAACTCTTAGTTTCCAGGAGAAAGGCAGTAATATATTCAAGAGTGAATTTACTTCCCTGTAAGGGAGATAATTAGTGACTCATTTGTATCTTTTTTAAGCCACATTATGACGTTTTCTCTTGATCTTAACAGATCGGTATGATGGGCAGATAGCAGGAGGAGGAAGAAGAGGAAAAGAAGATGTCATTCTTTGGGCTGGACTGTGTCAGGAAGAAAGAGAGGGGTAAGGTTTGAGCAGGTTTAGTTTATTAATATCAGCGGATCGCCAAAATATTTACTGTCTGTATTTTCACTACTGACATTTCTGAAAAAAATAAAATGAAAAACAGTCTCAGCCTGAAGCTTTGGAAGAACTTCCTCTGCAGATTTAGTGTTTTTATAATGGCGTTTAAATAATTCTAATATTTAGAGTTCTAAACATTATTGTTGTTTTATATACAGTGCTTGACAACATTTCGACAGCAACTTTATTTCATTAGCAGAGAAAAACTTGGCAGTAAGTGAAAGCGCCAGAACTTCAGCTGATGACTTGGGATTGTTTTTGTTAGTGTCAGGGAAGCAAAGTAGATATTTTTTTCCCCCCTTTCTCACTGTCCCTCTCCCCTTCTGTTTTTCTTTTCCTTCCTCTTTCTTTCTCCCTTTCCTATCCCTCACTCATGTCTGTCCCGTCTGTAACAACTGAAAATAAAATAAAATAAATAATAAAAACAAAGGTCGATCAAATGGACCAATACGGTAATGCCATGATGATCCATTTGGCAAAATAAATCCATTGGGTATCCTTGTTGGTCTTCAGACAACAATTCTGATGGCTAAAGAACCAAATGGGACAGGCAAAAAGAAAAAAAAAAAGGGAAGCAAAGTAACGGGTTAGTGAGGTACGTTAAGCCAAAAGCCAGAGATTTCAGTCTCACAAATGATACTGAAGTTAGGTTGAAGGTTTCACTTTAAAATGCATTTTTACTAATACATTTCTATACATGTTTTCAGTACAAAGAAATTTCTTTGGCATAGAATAGAATACAATAGAATAAACCTTTATTATCCCACGGATGAGAAATTTCGGTGTTACAGAGCTCTTACAGCAAGGGAAAATAAAATATAAAAGGAAGACACAAGGTGGTAGACTGTGTGGACAAATGTGGAATATAGACATTAATATTGCACATTAGTGTGCCCACAGCCTGAAGCAGAAAGCCTGGATTTACTAAGAAATTGATAACTACTATTGCATACTCGAGCCAGCAAAGTCAAAAATAACCCAGCTATGTCGAACTTGCTTTACAGCAGATCGTTCTGGTGAACCCTAATTGAGTCGTTGAGGCAGAAAAACAGGTCCCGAGACTGTTTATTCAATTAGCTTGGCTTCGGGGCAGGCTGAAAGGAAGCTGGCTTATTGACAAGCATACAGAAGACTGGGTGGATGCAGCTCACAGATTCAGTTTGCTATTTTTTCCCCTCCTAAATTAGCAAAGATTAGGAGATGCTATAAAATGCTGCAAACCATGAGGACAGAACTGGTGTTGCACCACCAAAAGCACCAATTCAGCATAAAATAGGTTCCAGTGGGGTTCAGGTCAGACTCCAAAGCACCTGCCTCCAATTTTACAGGCGTTCATCATAACAAAAGGAACAGGGGTAAAAAAGAGGGCACAAAAGTTAGTTTTTCGATAACAAGTTATACTGTATAACTGAATTTGAAAGAATTTCTAAATTTGGCACTAAAGCAGTGTATCATTAAACAAGGCCCTATTGCATTGTTGACAAGTCAAAATACTAGTGGGGGGGAAAAAATCCCTGTTATTTGCATTTCACAAATTTATAGCATTTATAGTTTCTACACAATTTTTTATTTTTTTCATGCCAGAAAAAGATAAAAATCTACTCACAGTTAAAAAAAACAAAACATATTTAAATACAAATCAGTTATGGTCATGCTTTTTGTTTTTTCATTTTTGTCTTTTCTTTTGCAGAGCTGGAAAGGAAAATCAGAGCAAACGACCGCGAGTACAATCTCTCCTTTAAATATGCGGTAAGTGCTGAATAGAGGATACACTGTGTGTGTGTTATTGGTGAGTTTTTCACTCACAGTTCATCAAAGTGAAATTCTATTGTCCACTACAAACGTGACTAAAATAGAGATGGAGATCAACAACAGATGTTGTCGCCCTCGTATCTTTTAGACAAAACACCGTTAAACACAATTTCTGTCAGTCTCGATATTAACAACAGGAAAAAAAACCATCCTTGGGGCTGTGTTTATGTGTCTGGCTTTTATCAAGACACGGGCTGTCAGCCAAAACCAAAGAGCTGAGGTTGCTGTTGAGTAAATGCCTTCATTTTCTGCTCTGAGTTGCTGCTGTCAAGGCCAAACCAGTGCATCAATAAATTTTACGCTTTAAAAACCAAAACACGAACAAGGAGAAGTTATTTTAGTCTTGTGAACGTAATCATTCAAATGTATCCAAAGCAGACATCATATACAATGTGTTCTTTTAGAATTTAGAATCCTCTTTATGGAGGATGCTGTTACTTAAAAAGAAAAGGAAATCATAAAAATAATAAAAAATTAGTAAATAATAAAACATTCAAAAGGCTGTTGCACTAGATATTGAAATAGATGTTATTAACGCTAAGCTGTGTGTTAGCTGTATGCTAACATTCGGCTTAAAGAGGACACAGCCATTAGCAAATAAATGAAAACAGACATAAACAGTCATTTCCTCTGTTTGCGTACTTGTACATTTTACAGTCAAAACAAACTTTCAAGCGTGTGGGTGGTTGTTCTTAGGGAAGAAATGCAGAGATAGTGTGACACGTGAGCTGCAGTCCGGCGAGGCGGTGGGGCTTCTTGATAACATCCACCTGGTGCAGACAAAATGCCTCTCACTCTTTCAGATATCTGTAGGGACGTCAGAAGAGTCACATAACATCCATTAGAAAAACCCTGTGATACTTAAGGAGGAGTTTCATTACAGATTCTGATCTGATTAAACCGTAGACAAAGACTTCTCTGAGGATATTTAACCCTGTGTATGTATTTTGGTTCAAACAGATTAACCTCAACATTTTTAAATGGGTGAATTTTACTTAATCTTAGAGATGCTCCTAGGAAATGTACAGTCACTTTCGGGGAATTATCTTTCACAATTATCAGTGAGACATTGTCCTACAGCGACCTAAAAATATCTACAAAAAAAAAATGTAAATTGAGCAACACTGAGAGTGGTTAATGCCACAAACAGGTTGCAAAATTAATCGTTTAATACACTAAGGTTTATAACCATTGTGCAGCTAAGGAATCTGTTTTTACCAGGGATAGAAGCTTGAGCGTTTGTGAGGCAAAGCATTTTTCTATTTTATTTATTTATCTATTTTCTGTAGAACCTCTGCTTTCAGCCTCAGTCACGTCACTTTTACTAATAAGTAAATTATTGTGTGTATGCTGCTACTTAATCACAGATGACTGTAATCACATAGACAAAAACATGGTAGGAAACCATTAAGCAGTGAACCATTCACCATGTGTTTGTATATACCACTGCAAACATGGAATTACATTCTTTCCCTTAGTGTTTTGTCCTGTTTCTGAAAGCTCTTTTCTTTCTTTTCTCTTTCCCATCACCCTCCAACCAGTAGCAGCAGATGGCCCCGCCCCTCCCTGAACCTGGTTCTGCTGGAGGTTTCTTCCTGTTAAAAGGGAGATTTTTTTTTATCCCACCGTCACAAAGTCCTTGCTCATAGGGGGTCGTTGGATTGTTAAGGTTTCCTTCTAAATACTGTAGCGACTTTACCTTACAGTATAAACCACCTTGAGGTGACTGTTGTTGTGATTTGGCACCATGTAAATCAGGGGTCTCAAACTTAAATGAGCTGTGGGGCCTCTGCTGGCACTGTCATCTCATGTGAGGCCACTTTAGTGTTCAAGTAGTACAAAAAAACCCAACCAAACAAAGAAGAAAACAACCACATGTATTTCTGAAAATAGTGTTGTGATTGTTTTTTTTTCCGTCAAATTTTAAATACTGTATCACAAGAAAAAACTGCAAACGTGAGCACACAAAGCCTTTCATTGAACTACCAAATAAACAAATCTGTTTATTCTGCTATCATTTTGTTCATACTTAAGAAAATAAAAATGCAGACATAAGTGTACACATTAGTTTTTTTTACAAACAACTCTTTCACTGAACTAACACAGCCAATCCCTCAACATGTTTCTGCTCTCTGCTCATATTGCCTTCCTAATAAATCATTTTTTGCTTTTTAAAGAACTTATTTTAACGTTGCACTCAGCAACAAACACATCCTCTCTAACAAAAATGTAACTTCAAAGGCCAAATTGCTTTATAGTTCTTCACGTCAATATACGGCCGCAAGTAGGAGTGACGTGGGCCGAACGTTTGAGACCCCTGATGTAAATAAACCTTAACTGAACTGAATAGTAAGACAACCCAAATTAGTGAATGCTAATATATGTTTTACCTTGATAGAAACGCTTGTGGCTGTTTGCTCAAAGTCTTACCCTTTGGTAATGACTTCATCTCATCTTCAGTCACTAATTTAATCAATAATTACAAAGTCTGACTGTGCTTAAAGTCAATATAATGTTTCACATTGGTCTGCAGATGTTGCTGGACTTGCTTTTTCAGTAAAGATCCAGAGTAACAGGATAATCCATGACAAACATTCTCTGTTGGTGTCGCGACCAGTGTTGGTCAAGTTACTTGAAAAAAGTAATCCCGTTACTTTACTGATTACTTATTTTCAAAAGTAAGTAATTACTTAGTTACTTAGTTACTTTTTAAAAACACGATTTACAACCTGAATAGATAAAGCGATAGATGTTTCAGCCCAATTCTACTTTTTCTGCATAATCCATCATACAAAATGTAATTAAATGAAAAAGTCTCTTTTTAAAACTTGTTTTATTAGTTTTAATGTTTTTGTCATGGTCCTGGGTCGGTGACCCAGCGCTTTCAGTTGATGATTATCACTTTCTAGTTTATTTCTGATCTTGTATTGGTTGTTGGTGTTTGGTTGTGTTTATCTTCCCTACCTGCGTCTCCCTCGGTGCTCTGTTCATGTCCTCGTGTTGTTATGTAAAACAGTCTGTGTGTTTCCTGTTTTACTTTGTAGGGTTGTGTCTCGTTATGTCCATTAGTTCCAGCTGTGTCCCCTCCTGTGTGCCATTTCCTGATTACCTGGTGTGTGTATTTATAGTGGGTGTCGGTCTGTGTTCGTTGTCGGCTCGTCTGTGTTTCATGGTGTCTGTTCCTCGTCTGTGTCTCTCTGCCTCCCACCCCATTTGTATGATCCGGTTTGTTATTTAGCTCACCCAGTTTAGGTTTATGTTCTGTCCTGCCCTCAGTTCTGTTATTTGTACACTGTAAATTAAACCCTCACTCTTATCATCATATCGGCTGTCTGCATTTTGGGTCCTCCGTTTCCTCCACACCACACGGCTCACCCCGCCAGCCGTGACAGTTTTAAAACTAAGCAAAAATTATATTATAGGCAACATTTTCTGACTGGAAGAAATTTGTTTAATATTTAAACCTATTTTCTGCACATTCCAGCACATAAAATAAAATATTTTTTGTGTTAACACTCACTCTTTCAAATAGATGCAAGTAAAACACAGCAGAAAATAAATAAAGTCAAAGACTAGCGGTCCTGTTGCTCTATTTTCACTTGTAAAGCAGGAGTGAGTAGGCGGAGGTTTACCCTGGTGCAGGTGTGCCGCAGCGGTCAGTGGAAGAATCCGCGAGTGTCTTTGTGAATTTCTCATTGTGTCGTTGCGCACACGGTGCTTGCTTGGAAGTTTAGGGGTTTTTTTCCGCTGTAAAAAGAAGTTTTCTTTCCACGCACAGCGGACACTAATGTTTTTGTCACTTTTTATGGAATCAAACTCAAAGTAAGGTCAGTACTTCCACGCTTTAAACGCTGCACGCTCATACTCTCTCTGCACTCATATATGATCCATTGTTGATCTGCACACAGCTGTTGTCACAAATGTGGCACTCGCTTGTCACTATCATGAGACATTCTCGCAAAAAAATCACGGCTTTAGTAACGCAGTAACGCAGCGTTCCTACGGGAAAGTAACGACAATCTAATTACCGTTTTTGCAATAGTAATCCCTTACTTTACTCGTTACTTGAAAAAGTAATCGGATTACAGTAACGCGTTACTGCCCATCTCTGGTCGCGACCGTGGTACAATGTGTCACTGAAGTTTGTTGAAATATGGCAGAGAGGCTTGACTTTTTAGTTTGTTGAATAAAACTTAGGAAAAGGTCTTATTGAGCAGAGTAGACACAGAACTGCATCAGGGATATAAGGTCTCACTCAGAACAAGTGCTTTCTAACTTTATTACTTTCTCAGGCTGATTACAGAGTGCTCTGATTATTAAATTAGTCGGTGTTACTGAGAATCTGTTCAGGAATATTCAAGCTGAACTCTCACTCTCCTTTATGCTACCTGTCTTTGGACCCAAACATAATTTTAGCCATTCAGTTTCCAAATGACCAAAAGCACAGGCAAACATTTCTTAAAAGCCTTAAATGTGATTACCTACCATTTGACTGTCTTATTACCATTTATACTTAGAGCCCAATTTCCATAAAGCAAGCCATTAAGGTTTTATAGATTTATATAAGTGCAGTCCACAGAGTAAGAGCTTCACACAGTGACCGGATGCTTCGGATATTAGGCTTTATTTGTCCAGTAGTTTCCAAGATTTGACTTCTCACAGAAAAAGCTTAAACCACGCCATGTCTGATTTCATTTGTCCGTCAAGCTCATCTCTTTGTGTACCTCTGTGCCATTTCAAGCACTCGGGCTACACAGATCACTCTGTGGAAATCCCACACTGACCACTTGCATTTGCACTTTGTGTAGACCCCCACATCAGAAGACTTTCAGTCTCATGCTCCCATGCAGCAGAAATGTCATAGCAAGTACGGGGAAGCCCAAGATGCGATTACAAGATCAGCCCACCTAAACTGACCTGATTCACAAAACGCTCTGACTGTTTAACCGACACCTCCACCCATCATTCTCCAACTACAACTCATTTAAACAGAAGGTTCACCATCAAATTCACAGTAGGGACAGATAATTTTGCTTCCTAGGTCTATTAATAACTTTAATAAATGTTACTTCAACACTTTGCACTTCCTTAAAAAATGACACAAATACTTTCATTCAACAAACTGCAGAATTTCTCAAAAGTAACTCTGCTGACAGTTTTATTCTTAAATTTTCGTCACATCTCCTTTTCTTTCTGTCTTATACAGACAAATGCCATCAAAACCTCCAAGTACAACTTCTTCACCTTCCTACCTCTCAACTTGTTTGAGCAGTTCCAGAGGATCGCTAACGCTTACTTCCTGTTCCTGCTGGTGCTCCAGGTGAGTTTTAAGCAAACCTGTCTCGCTGTTAGTTGCCTCACACATTAATTACGGAGTGTGTATGACACTTTAATCTTTAACTTCTCAAAGGAAACAATGAAGGATACATGAATTAAATTGTTCACTAAAGAAGGAAAAGAAAGACAGAAAGAAAGAATTAAAAATGCAGAAACCCACATAAGGATCTGACGTCCAAAATAAAACTGAAAGAGGGAACAACACCAAACTCCCAGAGACAGCGTGATGCACACAAAGGGGAACAGAATAATTATGCAAAGAATTCAGAGTCCAGGAAACAATACTCAGCCGCACGAATCAACAGAACCGCAGATAACACAAAGACGTGATGTAATGACTTATTCCCGAAAAAGGATTTTGTTCTTAGACTCCAACTCTTCTACCAGTTTGTCCAGGAAACCAAAAAAATTAAAACCTCTGAAACAACTTCTTTACGTCTAATCAGTAACTTGATATATGTTCAGTTTTGCTTTTACTGTCAGAATCACTTCCTAAAACATCAAAGGAATCTTAAAGTATGTCCACGGTTCGCACTGCAGTGATATTTAAGGGTGTGCAGTAATCCAAAAACAGGAAATTGCCTCATTATGTGCTAAACAGTCATGTTGCACAACAGAGGTTGACCATAACAAAGGAACTTAGACACTGCAGTTTAAATTTATTAATAAACAACACTAAAAATCAGTTTTTTCTTAAGAAGTGCATCTAAATCCACCAAAGTACACAAAACAGAAAATAGCTTTATTTAGATTTCCCATTGAAACAAAATTTCAATGGGAAGCAGATTTTGGCAACTCAAACACTACTCGGCAAACACAACACACTTGTATAATTAAACAGAATTTTTAAAAAAAAAAATAGCAATAATATTGTTTAATAAAAAGTTGTCTTGATAAAGTAAGATCCTCTTTTCATATACACACCTTTCTTTTCATTATGTAAGTAAACATACGCCCATGGCTCTTTATTTAAACTCAGGTTGGAATAAAGTAACGTTTTTGTTCTCTGCGTTTTGTGTTCTTCAGGTGATTCCTCAGATTTCCTCGCTGTCCTGGTTCACCACTGTCGTCCCCCTGATCCTCGTGCTGACAGTCACCGCTGCCAAGGATGCAACTGACGATATTGTGAGCACATTTGAAAATGTCTTCTGCTTTTTTAAGGCTAGATAGCACTGAAAAAACCCACATCTACAACCAAAATAATTCAAGTCCTTTATTTTACGAACAGAAAAATTAGAAACTGATAAGAATTTTACGTTTGTATCCAAATCTTCTAAGTTTGCAATACAAATTTCCCAGTTTACATTTTAAATTCTGCACCCTGCTAAACCTCAAGTACAGATATGTTATCAGTTGTTATAATCATTCTCATAAACTTAGAATTGATTCATTTCTAACTGTCACAGTTACTTATTGTCAGTAGATTAGACATGCGACCCTCCCTTCTCCAGACAGCTAACAGCGAGTGGCTAAACAAAGACAACAGCTGGTTATAAGCTAACTTTTGGCAGCAAATGCTAGACTGAAGCGTCCTAAAAATCACACTTTCCCTCTGAGTCCAACAACGTTAGATCCACTACAAAGAGAGTTTCACTAAAGCCGTCTAACAGCAGCTAGCAGAGGCTGAGCGCAACACTTACCGAAAATAAAGCTTACGAAATGCTCAGCAACTCACCTCACTGTCACTGTCATAAGACAGGAGTGAGCTTCACTGACTCATCCACTCGTGTTGGACTCCATTCACAAATCTTTACAGCCTCCTCTATAAAATAGTAAATAGACCTGGACACTCGGCATATCGCCAGAGTTGTTTGTTCTACAGCAGCCAAGTAGCTTGAATTAGGAGGGGTAAGAAAACAGAATTCAGTTGACTGCAATCTGCAAAGTTACCGTATCTGTGATGAGATTTGGCACACTCTAACTTTTAAGCTTCCAAATGCAAAGCAGGCATGTCAGAAGATGCAAACACATCCCCCACGTACCCCAACACCCAAAAGCGAGCACAGCACAAGAAGACCATACAACCATCACTATTGGGATTCACTATTCAGTCAATTTATATAAACATCAAACAGGCCATCTCAAGCTCAATGCCTCTTCAGGTAACAACTTTTATGCTGCTGTCTTTTTAATAATAGGATTTTGGATCTGATGTTAACTGTTAGTCACTCATTATGCGTTGCCCCCCCCCCCCCCCCACCCCCATGTCAAACTTTAACTAGAATCTCCTTCACAAACTGAATAATGAGAACCCCACCTCACTTCACTTCAGACTTTGCATCAATCATTAACAAAAAAAGGACACCTGACATATTGCCATTATACACATATTGTCTACGACTTATTTATCTGTGTTTCACTCGATTTTTTAAAAACTTGTCCTTTAAAACTGCTGTAGTGGCTGTCTGTCCTACCAGAAAATGACCTTTTTCACACTATAATCTACCATCTCTCTAGTGCATAGTCTGTGTGATATTAGATAGTACTGATGTGAGACTAGAGCAACTAATATTTGGTTAAACTTAACAATACTGTGTGGCCTCCACTCTATCCAGGCACTTCTGTTGCCTAAAAGACATACATTCAACAACATGTTGAATAAAGGCAGCAACATAAAGAAGTGAGGAGAGGGAGCTGCCAATGAAGCTGAGAGAAGAGTAGATATGATTATTGTAACTCTCTCTACTCTGGACTCCAACTCGCTCACCTCCAACGATTGCAGCTTGTTCAGAATGCTGCAGCTCGTCTCCTGACCGGAAGTAGAAAGTTTGCCTCCATTACTCCAGTGGTCTCTGATTTAAATTGGCTGCCTATTAAATTTTGTATTGATTTTAAAGTTCTGCAACTTACTTTCAAATGCCTAAACAACCTTGCGCCTGACTATCACACCGACCTCCTCAGGCTCTATGCTGCCAGCCGTTATTTACGATCATCTGCTAAGTTACTTCTGGCCCTGCCTTTGCCTCTGTGGCACCAAACCTCTGCCTGCTACCCTTCGTGCCTCTGACTCCGTTCAATCCTTTAAAGCACGCTTGAAAACTCAACCTATTCAACCTGGCTTTTCCAACTTGCTAATTCTCACCGCTCACTAACTGCTGTATCGTTACTCATTTCTCTGGATTATCTCTGCTTACTAATGCCTTCGTTTGTTTCTCTATTTTACTTTGTTTTAATGGCTTACTGTTCACCGTAATCATTTTACTGTTTATTCAAGTCAAAGTCAAGTCAAAGTTCATATACATAGCACATTTAAAAGACTAGTGTTCATCAAAGTGCTTCACAATGAAACCGCAGCGCGGGCAGAACAAAGAACAAATAGTACAATTATACTTAAAATTGCATTGACATGGCGTAGTGCAGGCCAAATGAAAGTCAAACTAATTTGTTTCAAAAACTTAGTTAAACAAGTGTGTTTTTAAACGGGATTTAAACCATTGAATTGATTCCGAAGTACGGATTTCGACTGGGAGATTATTCCACAGTCTAGGGGCAGGGATGGCAAATGCACCAGTCACCTCTGGTTTTTAAACGAGACCTTGGTTGCATTAGGAGCAGTTGGCTGGAGGATCTTAGTGCTCTCTTTGGGTTGTACGGATCAAGGAGATCAGTTAAGGAGCTAGGAGCCAGGTTATTTAGAATTTTAAAAGGGAGCAGAAGGATTTTGAAATCAAGTGATATTTGACGGGAAGCCAGTTGTAAAACAATGATTTCAGCAGTTAAGGTCAACCAGACAAATGTGCATGTGTGCCGGTGTTTGCATGTGAGTGGAAAAGGACTAAATGCCAAACCATTAAGACTGGCTCAAGGAAGAGAAACACAAGTCTTTTTGTTAAGCTGCAGAGATCCTGACTGGTAAACGTCTGCTACTTTCACAGGGTCACTTGGTTCAGGGTTAATTTGATCTCAGCATTCCAGGTGTGACCAAGTGTGGTGAGGTAGATGACCTTGCAAAAGCAAACTATGGCTGGTGTTTGGAATGCGGTTGTAAAAGGAGAGTTTTACAAGTTAGTTTCAAGTCAGCTGCAGAGATTTCAAACTTTGTAAGAATGAATTTAAAGTAACGCTACATCCCAATAGTGAGTAATTATTGCTTGATCTTCCTGCTTTATACTGGTGAGATTAAATCCCTTAAATTGCCATTCAATTTTTCACAAAAGGAAAAGACCCAACAGAATGACACTTGAGGGAGACTTGTTCAAATAATCCAAGCAGAGGAGGGGAAACTGATATACAGACAAAGCAAAGGGACAAAGGCATGCAAATGAACAATAAAAATAACTCAACACAAGACAAACTAATTAATTAAAGGTAGGGCAAACAGTTACAAATGCAGACAAAAAAGCTAAAGATAGGAATCAAGATAATCAAGACATTAGGAAAAAATATCAGACAACGGCAGAAAGTACAGGAACTCCAAATAACACAAGAAATTGTTAAATATATATATATATTTATTTATTTGCTCAAGCCCAACAGGTTTGATGGTGTTTGTTACCCATATGAATGGTCACAAGGGAAATGTGAGATAATTGGAGATGAAATGGTTTTCTAGCAACAACTCATATGTGAATTACTTACATTAAAACAATTAATGACAGGTTTTTTGCTGTTTAAAAAATACTGTCATAAATTCAACTCATCAACAGCCATCAGTAATTGCCAGAGAATTGACAACAGAAGTTAACAGTTTTGGATAACCACTGTCTTGATGTGATCTCTTCACAAACAATTAGAATAAAAAGGTCAGGTGATAACAAGGTGGAATGTATAAGGTGAAAAAAAGAAAGACTTTGACTTCCCAGAAAGCAGAACATAAAATCCAGACAGAACCTCTTCAGGTTGTAACACAGAAAGAACAAGTTCAACATTAACTTTATTTTATTGTGGCTGTAACCTTCATTTCCCCCTCAACAGCCTGATCAGCATCTCTTTAATGTGTTGCCGTACAGATGAGAGTTTCTGCTCTGTGCAAAGCTTCACTGAGTTTGTCATATCTGAGCTGGGCCTTATTCATATTTGAAACAAGTAGTAACAGTAAATGTTTCCAATCAATAAACCACATTTAACCCTCTTGTAATTTGAATATAATTTCAGAAGGGAAGTCACCCTTCAGTTTTAGCTCAGTAGCAGACTCTCTGTCTCACATACAGAAATAAATAGTAAGTCTATGAGACGAGACAAAGAAGTGTCATCATGGAGGGAAGTAGACGTTTGCCTAAGAGTCTGAGGTTTAACTCGGCTAAAACCTTTTGTACAGTCACTGCATTGTCATCTCTTCTCGCATACTCTGTTAGTTGGTGACCGATACCTTTAAAGAGAAATTTGGTCATAAAAAATGAACAAATCAGTGAACTCAGTTTGAGTTTCCTGTGACTTTTTCTGACTCAGTCCTGTCATTTTGTTCTGTTTCCCAGAATCGCCACAGGAGCGACAATCGAGTTAACAACCGAAAAGTCCAAGTCCTTATTGATAGAAAGTAAGTTTGTGTGTGTGTTTGCGTGTGTTTGTGTGTGTGGGTGCTATGAATCATATCCTCATGCACGGATTCAAAGTATTTGATGTTTCAGCTCTGAAGGTGGAATGTCACTTATGTGTCTGTGAGATCCCAAATAGAGCATAGCTCACATATTTGAAATAGTAGACAGAAGAGCAACAACAAAACAAGTGCTGTCCACCATCCTGCAGCTGCTTCCTGTGGCTATATTGGAGCGCAAAAAGGAAAATACAGGTTCAAAAATATCTACTGCGCTTGGCTATTATCAGAACAATTAAACGTTATACATCAAGTGAGATTCTAATTGTTTTAAGGTCTCAAAATTGCCATATGGGATGTTATCACAAGGCCTGTATACCATGATGTGATGATGTTATAATTAGGGATGCAACGATACCAATTTTTTCAAACCGATACGATACCGATACTTGGATCTGAGTACTTGCCGATACAGAGTACAAAAAACGATACTTCTACCACACACACACACACACACACACACACAAATACACAAATACAATGAATTGGAAGACAGGTTTTATTATATTCCCTGCCGATAAAAAATAAAATCTTAATAAAAATGACCACAAAAAAATTTCAAGTGAAAAATAAGCACTTCTGTTAAATTATTGCAGAGTCTTGCAAAAAATTACATTGTAATTTTACAAAATATCACTGAACTATTGGCACTGTCTCGAGCTTTCAGAATAATAAATAAACACTTCTGTTTGGAATAAAATAAATACAAATTAGGTTTGAGAATAAAATAAACTTTTAAATTATTGCAGAGTGTCCATATTATAAACAAACAAACAAAATAATTGTTATTAAATAAATAATAAAATATAAAAAATTATAAAATAATAATTGGCCCCCTAGTGGCCAATCTAAAAAACTACAACAGAAATGACAAGCCACCCTCTGATTAATGAAATAAGTTGGTATCGGTTCATGGTATCGGTTAACTTTTAAGAGTATGAGTACACACACATTTTACAGTATCGGCCCAGATACCAGTATCGGTATCGGTGCATCCCTAGTTATAATCAAATAAGAGATAAAGCCCCCATTTGTATTTTTACTTAGGAAAGGTGTGGTGGATAAAAATATTTTAACTTATGTCTTTATTTCCTCCTGGCTGCCTTGCTCACTGTTTAGTCCACAAGCAGCAGCAGGAAAAAGTTTGCTTCCTGCTAACACAAGGCCGCCTTCTGTTAAATACGCAAAATAAAGATCACTTCATTTTTAGGACTGGAGTAATATAATAGTTTATTTTGCTGAAGCGTATGTCCCGTTCATTATTCTGTGTTTAGTCACTGGGGAAGCAGCTGTGCTACTGCAAGAAGAGATTCAGAAACAAATGTCCAAACTCAGTACCTGTATTTATTGTGTTTTACATTCTGTTCTGTTTTTCCATTTAGATTTGCTCTCCTATATTTTGTGTACTTTTTTCTGTTTAATTGGAAATTATCAGTAAATTACTGAGTGTTTTTCTTCTTGTCATATTTTATTGTAATTTGCTAAGCTCTATTTTCTTATAAGTTGTGTTTAATATTTTCTCCTGTACTTCAGTTATTCGCAACTTTGAGGAAAAATGAAGTATATCCTATCAGAAAAAGGAAAATGCTGAATACTATTAAAAAGATCCGATTACAGGGTTGTAATAATCATTTTATTAATACAATAAATAGTAATAATGGTTTTAAAAATTCAATAGTGCCATTAGTATCCAAGAAACATTTTCAATACATAAATCATTATCAGAAATGTCGAGCTTCAAAAGAGGATCCGAGGTCTTTTACTTTATTCCATTTGTTCCAGAGACTTTAACTTGATCAATTCAATTTTATTTCTATACGCCCAAATCCCAACAACAGTAGCCCCAAGGTGCTTTTTATTGTAAGGTAAAGACCTACAGTAATACATAGAACATAGAAAACCCTGATAACAAAAAAATATTGTACTGTTTATATAATGATAACAAAGCTTGGCTGGGAAAAAAAATACATGAAAATTATTTACAATCTTTGAAAAACTGATGTGAAAATTATTCCTTTACGTTGTTTTGACATGTTAAAGATTACTGCAAATATTAAGAAAAGAGATCATCCTAAAAATATGTCAGCTGTGGGAATCTGAAACACCAACATGAGCAGAAACATGTAATGGGAAACTTGGCAAAGCATCCAGTTCCAGCCAACTATTAAAAACTCTGGCTATTATTGGCTGATAAATACACAGAGAGATAATACAGGAAACTGGCAGGAACATCCAGCAAAAGGAAAATGACTAATATTAGGATGACCTTGGTGTTTAGTGGTTATTTGTGAGCCCTCAGAGCTTTTGTTTCCTGACCGTCTTCAAAGAAAAGGGAAAGCGATACCGTGCACACACACTTACCAACCTCTCCCTGTTCTCAGGCTACGGAGCGAGAAATGGATGAATGTCCAAGTGGGAGACATCATCAAACTAGAAAACAACCAGTTTGTTACAGTAAGTAAAGCATCAGAGGGTGGAAGTACTTCTTATTTGTTTGTTTTTCTCTTCCCCAACACATCGAATATAAACTGAACTTCATTGTGTTCCAGTTTATTGTTGACTTCCTCTGGATGTTTTATTTTGTTCTTGTGGGTTGACTCAGTGAACTTTTAGCACGTCTGTTCAAAGGAACAGACGCATAACCAAATTAGGTTTAGGGGAAGTTTTTTATATTGTAATTTTGATGTTTTCTAAAAGACAAAAGAACAATCAGAGACGTCAGTAAACCTAATGTAAGTTTTTAGTTGAGTAATAAAATCCTGTCATTGATCACACACATTTTTACCATTTATAAATTCTTTGTAATTTCAGGCAGACCTCTTGTTGCTCTCCAGCAGTGAACCACTCAACCTTGTGTACATTGAGACTGCAGAACTCGATGGGTTTGTCTATTTTTCCTCCTTTTTCACATCTAACCACATCCTCCTGTTCTCGCTTCCGCTTATGCAGCCGTCGTCTTTCTTCCTCTTTTTTACTTTCTCGGCTTCTCTTCCTCAGAGAGACTAACCTGAAGGTGAGACAGGCCCTCCCAGTGACGGGAGACCTGGGGGGTGATATTGAAAAACTGGCAGATTTTAATGGTGAGACTGTAAACACACACGCACACACACAATTTTTTCAGTGTAATGCACTTTGATGTTAAATGTAAATGCGCTATATAAATAAAAATGACTTACCCTGTTAAGGCTATTCCTCACAGTATACATAAAAGGTTTATTTAGATAATAAATAAATGGCAGTCTACCCACTGCAATACTCAACGTAAGACATAATAAATAAGTTAAACCTCATTCACAGTTTCTGTAAAGAAATCTGGAAATGTTGTTTATTGTTTATGGCCTCCTTGTAGTTTTACATGTTTTGAATACACAAAATACATGTTTATTAGGGGTGGGGGGGAAAATCGATACTGTGTAGTATGGTGATATTTTGTTTGCTAATAATGTATCGATACAGGGACAGCAGAAATCGATATTTTGTTACAAAATGGTTTTTGTGCTCTGACTTCAGAGCATGTTGATCCTTTTTCTGAGCAAGAATCCTGACATTCCTTCACTGTCCAAATGTGTTGAACTTTTTTTTTGGCAGCAATAAACATGACAGTTTACTTATTTTAATTTAAGACATGTTTTATTTTAATTAAGTTTAAAACTTTTTTTATTTAATGTAAAATTATATTTTGTTTTAATTTACTTTCAAATTCTTCAGTTGCTGAAGGGGCTGCATAGTTTTCATAAACTGCATAGTTCAGAATAGCTATAATTGTACCAGATGGTTGATTCAGTTAAGTTGGACTAGACTGTAATACAAACCGTTCAGTTTGTCAACAATAAAACTGAAATGAGAGAAAGACTGAGTGTGAGACTTTGATATTAGATAAAATGAATATTGATAAAGTTTACCTTTATGTACAGAATCTGAATATCGCAAAATATTTTTAAAAATCGCAATAATATTGTATCGTGCGTTAAGTATTGTGATAATATCGTATCGTGGGATGTATGGTGATTCCCACCTCTATTGTTTATATGAATTTAGTCAATGCCACTCTTTCCATTAATGCTTATTAACGCTGGTATTTTTCTAAACCAGTTATGCCCAAAACAATAGACAGAGAAAAAATTAAATAAAGCCGAGGCATGTAACAGTTACTATTATAGTAATAGTTATTCTACACTGTTTCTTTATTCTCATCACGGTTTTATCTTGAACTCGTCTTATATAGTAAAAAAAAGCGCTAAAATTAAGCTGAGAATTAGCTTCCATGAACCAACGATCAGCAGATCAAGTTCATGTTAGGCTCACGTATTTTCTTTTTTTTAACCTTCATTTAACTTTAATTCATCTGAAGACAATTTGTGAACGTTATGGAGGTATTTTGATTTTTCAAATTGGTAGTGGTCATACTCTTTCTAAATCTAAACCTGCTGTGTCTTTCCTTTCCTCAAGGCGAGGTCCGCTGTGAACCCCCCAACAACCGCCTCGACCGCTTCACAGGAGTGCTGAGCTTCGCAGGTCAGAAATATTCACTTGACAATGAGAAAATCATGCTGCGAGGCTGCACCCTGAGGAACACCGAGTGGTGCTTTGGACTGGTGCTATTTGGAGGTCAGACACACATTAGTAGGGAGCTACTGTAGTGGGAATTCTGAAACTTGTGACTTCAGATCATTCTGTTTCTCTTTTGCAGGTCCAGAAACGAAGCTGATGCAAAACTGTGGGAAGAGCACGTTCAAGAGGACCAGTATAGACCGTCTAATGAATATCTTAGTCATCTTTGTGAGTGCATTTGTTTTATCACATCTCAGGGTCATTAATAATTTATTGTTTTTTTATGAGATTTGTGAAGAAATGAGCTGACTGCTGCTGAGGTACTGAAGTCTAAGTTTACAGTTAAATCAGTTCATTACACTATTTCCCTTCTGCTAATGCGCCACAATTTTTTATTGGACATTCTCCTCACCAACACTAACGATTTATTTAAAATCAAAAGATCTGATGCAGTAGAGCAGCACAAACAGGAGAAAGCAAGAAAATCGGTGATGTATCCGAGACCGTAAAGGGGATACATGCATAGTTTGCTAAAGCTTCAAGGTGCAATGGAGTCGCTACTATCACAGCAAAGGAAGACAAAGCCATTAATTTAGTCGGATAAATCAGTACCACTCATTCTTAAAAATGTAAAACCTTTAAACCAAACTTTAAACTACAGTCTGCCCTTTTTTTTAACCGCATAATTAAATTACATTAAGTACTACAATTTGCCGTGTGGAATCAATAAAGCATCCATAAATGTATTTATTTCTGTACATGGTTGTATGAAATGTTCCCTTTATTTGTGCAAAATATGCATGAAATAACTTTAACCTCTTAACCCTCTCAGGCTCAAATTAACCTTTTTGTCACTAACGCACAACCAAGTCCTGCAGTGGTACTTCTGAGTAAACAAAACTCATAAAATATGTATGTGGGGTAATCAGGTTGTTAGTTTTTAACTGTTGCAAATCGGCAACGCCTGCCTTGAGAGGGTTAAACAAGATCACCCCATTTTTTTTTATTTTTAAGTCGGTCAGTTTAAATTGGTAATCTTACCCACAAACGCTGATGCTCCACATGCTTAATTAGTCAAATGCTTCTTTAAACAACAGAACAGTTTTCATCTGTGCTGAGGTAGTTCAATAATTATAAACTTATTAAATGGAAAATGAGCTTTTCTTTAAAAAATTAATAATGGCATTTCAAAGTAACTCCAAACTTTTGATTAAAATAAAAAATGATCATGTTTTTGGTAGTTTATCATTACCGGCAATGAGAGATGGTTATAAATTTATATACAAGCTTGTACATGCGCAACGTCACATGATGAGGTCGAGGAAGTTCCCGTAGTGGTTAGGGATGGGTATCGTTTAGGTTTTATCCAATACTGGTGCCAAACCGGTACTTTTGAAACAGTACCGGTGCTTAAACGGTGCTTAAAGAATGGAAGACACAAACTTGTCCTAAAACCTTTCATGTTCAGCTGTTTTTTTTGTAAAAAGATAACAATGTTAGCCTTTTCTGCAGCTATGGGGTATATATGGTATCACTCTTGGCTGGAAGCAGTGCTTAAACAATGGAAAAAACACAAACTTTGTCCAAAAACCTCTCATGTTTAGCTGTTTTCCACTTTTTCTTTGGTCATTTTAGCCTTTGTATCTGCCATCAAACAAGAAGACAGCCGCATGTAACTACGACGGTGTTTGCTAGTTCACCTTACATGCATTAATGTAATAACGTGTTTAGCCTACTCAACGTAAATTACACACGAACAACATTAAGCTACTCACACAGAGAAGAATGGCTGCTGCATCATCATCATCCGTCATCATTTCTGCTACACTGGCAGGGCTAGGGGCCAGGACTCTCCTCTTTGGGTTTTTGGGGGATGTTGCTAACTCCGGGTCCAATAATAGGCACCACACCCGCAGTAGATGTGCTCGGTGTGAGGCCTCGCAGCAAGCTATCAAATACGGTGCATTTCTTGGCTTTAAAAAAACGCTATGCGTCGCCAGGTGTTTCATCAGATTCAAGGTGTTACCTCCTTTGACAGTATCACAGTATCAGCTTAAAGCACTTGTTGCAGGCTGCTGAGTTTGCATCTTTTGCTGTGAAGTACAGCCAGACTTTTGACCGCTTCGCCTTGGGCATTTTTAATCTGTAGCTCTGCTCTAAAAGAACGTACGTACCTGGGCCCGCCTACTATCCTTGGAAAGGTAAAATGATTGGCTAGAATCCAAAGTGTATGACATCTCAGGGGAAAAAGCACCGAAATGTGCGCTGCTTTTCGGTCTGGTTACTACCGTTTATGTCAGAACCGGTGCCATCATGGCACTGGATACCAGTACCCATCCCTACTAGCGGTTTCCCCCTGAACCCCTGGTGATGGTAATGACCCACATCTTTTTTTCACACCATGGCTCATGTGACGACTCACATAATCAATAGTAGGTCAGCGTCCCACTGGACAAGCTCCAGTAGGGGTCATAGAGTACCTGGGACTCTCCACCATTTGTTTTTAGATCTGAAACTCCTCTCAGATGACATCATCACAAACGCACTCGTCTTTTTATTTCAAGCTTAAGCAGATCTTGGTTGTCTCTGTTTTGGATCTACAACATTTGTGTTTCTGAGTAGCTGAAGTTTATACACCAACACAGTTTTTTTTATATTCCTAAATGACAAAATAAAGCCTCTTTCTACTCTTTCTGCAGATTTTTGGTTTCCTAGCCTTCATGTGCTCTGTCCTGGCGATAGGAAACTACATCTGGGAAAAAAACGAGGGCTCACAGTTTACTGTCTTCCTGCCAAGGCTGGAGGACGATCCTGCTTTCTCATCCTTCCTCACATTCTGGTCCTACGTCATCATCCTCAACACCGTGGTGCCCATCTCTCTCTATGTGAGGTAATAAGTTTGAAATGATGCTTTTATTACCTTGTGTTACCTTTTTACAATTAATTTAACAAAATGAATGCAAAAACATACATGACTACACGTGCCTCTTTTCAATATCTGCTTGAAGTGTGGAGATCATTCGTCTGGGGAACAGCTTCTACATCGACTGGGACAGGAAAATGTACTACGCCCGCAATGACACCCCTGCTGAGGCTCGTACCACCACTCTGAACGAAGAGCTCGGCCAAATCAAATACGTCTTCAGTGACAAAACTGGAACGCTCACCCAGAATATCATGATCTTCAACAAGTGCACTATTAACGGCAAATGCTATGGTAAGAGTTTTAGTCATGAAGTGTGAAACAAGAATCTACTGAGACTTTCTAAAAATGCATTTTTAGATTCCTTATTCCGAGAAGTTGGATGGTTTTTACGTCAGCTGATGCTTTGTTCAATACATTCTCTTCATGTATAATAAAGTTTGATTAAAAATGTTATTCTGCTCTGCAGGAGATGTTTATGACTACACGGGCCAAAGACTAGAAATTAATGAGGTGAGTTTACATATGCAGATTTAAAAATTAAATAAATAAATAAATAATAGGTTACTGGTCCATATGACTGACTGACAGATGGCGTCTCCAATGCAGTGGTAAAGTTTGGTTTCCCTGAAATAGAAGTTTTGGATAGGTAGTTAAGAGAAGCACTGGACAGAATTCCTGGTCCCTCGTATGTTGAACAGTTTTCCTTTTAGACTGCTGCTCCTGTACTTTGTGATTTCTATATTTAGACAGTTAAACAACTTTAGTTCATTACCAGGTTTACAGTGATTTCACAGGATTATATTAATAAATTAGTTAAAGTTTCTGACACATTTTAGTGTTCTTATAACAGACTCAGTGTGCACTTCTCTCACCACTCCTCATCAGCCTAAGCAGGTCCAGTTACATTTCTTTCCCTCTCTGTTTTATCCTTCTTTTTTTCTTACTTCTTTTTGTCTTGTTGTACATTTACTCCTGCAGTATACAGACACAGTAGACTTCTCCTTCAATCCGTTAGCCGACTCTCGGTTCGTCTTCCACGACCATTCTCTGGTGGAGGCGGTGAAGCTGGAGAACACGGAGGTCCACGCCTTCTTCAGGCTGCTGTCTCTCTGCCACACTGTCATGGCCGAGGAGAAGAAAGAAGGTGAGGACGGTACAGATGTTTCAGTGAGCAGTTAAAAGGCAGTATGTGTGTTTTCCAGTCCTTTTTTTTATTCAGTAGTTTATTGTAATGGAAAAACTCTGGCTTGAAAATGATCAACGTGAAAGCATTTTTTGCTGCAGCTAGAATTATGAACTTTACTTAAATAATCATATTTGCCCTGCTGAATATAAACGTTTTGTTCTCCAGGAGAGCTTTTCTACCAGGCCCAGTCGCCAGATGAGGGCGCTCTGGTGACCGCAGCCAGAAACTTTGGCTTTGTCTTCCGCTCACGAACACCAGACAGTATTTCCATCGTGGAAATGGGAAAGCAGTGCAACTATGAACTCCTGGCCATCCTGGATTTCAACAATGTCCGCAAGAGGATGTCAGTCATAGGTATATACATACTATATATGTATATATATATCTGTATATGCTTTCCTATTTAGCTCTCATACAGACTGCTCTTTTTTCCACTGCAATTTGAAACATTGTTTGTTTTCATGTATGTACATTTTTGTATGCAGTGAGGAGTCCAGAGGGCAAGCTGTCTCTTTACTGCAAAGGTGCCGACACAATCATCTACGAAAGGCTGCACCAGTCCTGCAGCAAGCTGATGGATGTCACGACAGAGCATCTTAATGTTAGTAGTGTGTGTGTGTTCAAAGAGAGATATTTGACTCTGCTAGTCTATGTCAACTGCATTTGTACGTAGTTCATCCCTACATGCATTTGCATTTGGGATGAACTTGCTTCCCTGGAGCAACAAATTATTGAATTTATATACAAGTACCTCTGATAATCATGATGAAAAACCTTAATTTGTATAATACTTTGCACTGTCCAAAATGTCTGAGCGAGTGCAAAGATAATCGGGTTCAATCTCCACTAATGACCCAAATTTGAGGCAGTACTGACAGAATAAAGAGACATAACTTAATAGATGTTTTAAAGTTCATTTTAAAGCAGCAGTTCAAACTAGTGGATTGTTAAGTGGAGTTGAGTACACATTCATTCTTGAGCAATATAAGGCTGTAAAGGTAACAGGCACAACCTCTCACATAATACTTTACTTAAAGTATTTTTTTTTAAATAAACGTGTCGGTACGTTCTTTGTCTTACTGACAGGAAAGGAAATAAAAGATTTCAATTCATGCTTTATGGAAGGTTTGTTTGTGTGGGTTTGACATAAGATACATTGCAGTTCTCTTGGTCGTCATGAATGGGGAGATATCCACCACAGCTTCATTTGACTTTATTTGCCTTGTTTTAAATATTTGTATTTGGACAACAGCGGAGCTGTAGCGCAGATACGTCAGAATAAGCTGCCATGTTCAAAGGGCCTTTCTTTATTCCTCCTTCTTCTATGTCTGTTCTTTTAGGGAAGTTTTGGGAAAGATCTAATTAATTTCTCGCTGCCATTTTTGCTCCTCTAATCTTGCACTGAGCAAGAGTTTGACTTTTGTTTATATGTGCAAATGCCTTAAGCTTGTGTGTGCGTTTGTGTATTTGTGTGTGTGTACCTTCAAGTATTCATCGTTCATCCATATAAGTATATGCATGTGGAATTTCTGCAGGAATTTGCAGGGGATGGGCTGCGGACTCTGGCTCTTGCTTACAAGGATCTGGATGAGGAGTACTTTAACCAGTGGATACAGCGCCACCATGAGGCCAACACTGCACTGGAGGATAGAGAGGACAAACTGGACCAGTTGTATGAGGAGATAGAGAAGGATCTCCTGGTAAGACGATAAAGGCAGCTCATACTGTAAAAACATAACTGCGTGGTAAAATGAACAGCATTCTGATTATGTGTGTGTTCAGCTGCTCGGAGCAACAGCCATAGAGGACAAGTTGCAAGATGGAGTACCTCAGACTATCGAGCAGCTGTCTAAGGCTGACATCAAAATCTGGGTTTTGACCGGTGACAAGCAAGGTACATAAGTTTGAATAAGATGAAAGCTAATGCGTATGGGGAACAGACTCCAGTCCACACACGGTGATGTTGATCGTCTGTGTTGCAGAAACCGCAGAGAACATTGGTTACTCGTGCAACTTGCTACGGGAAGAGATGAATGATGTCTTCATCATCTCGGGCAACTCACTTGAGGATGTCCAGCAGGAACTGAGGTCAGAGGAAATCTTAGACTAAACATGTTTTACTATCTCGGGTTTTATGACAGATTTTCATATACTGTTGATTTTTTTTCTAGAAATGCCCGAACCTCCATGAAGCCAGATGCAGCTGAGAATTCAGAGTTTTTACCCGAAATGGATAAAGGTGTGAAAGTGGTCACAGATGAGGTGGTGAATGGGGAGTATGGCCTGGTCATCAATGGACACAGTTTGGTACATACATACATAAAATTTCAGTTTATGTGCATGCTGTCACTTTCAAACTTTAAAAGATGTGCTTACTTTGTAACTGGCGAGTTGCTGCAATATGCAAATGCTGTCCTCAGTTACTTACTTGGAGCCTAATTTTTTATTGAGTATGAAAGATGTGTTTATTTGATGAAACAAGCTCTTCTGGAAGTCCAATAAAATAAAAGTACTGTAGCTACAGTGGGGAACTTTTTTTTTCTATCCATGAAACTTTATTTTGAAAGACATCATGATTCAAAATCATCAAACAGCGATGCAAAAAAAGCCCGACCTTTTTCTTGTGCTCCAGTCTTTGTTAACAGTCATGGCTGCTCTGACAGTCACACGTTTTTTTTTATTGCCTGTCTTCTTCTAAGCTCACCTTTTTCTTACCCCCTCTGTCCCTCAGGCATACGCTTTGGAGCACAGCCTGGAGCTGGAGTTCCTGAGGACGGCATGCATGTGCAAAGCAGTGATCTGCTGCAGGGTGACTCCTCTGCAGAAGGCTCAGGTGGTCGAGCTGGTCAAGAAGTACAAGAAGGCAGTCACGCTGGCAATTGGAGATGGAGCCAATGATGTCAGCATGATCAAAGGTAGCAGAAGAAACTCAAACTGCTTCATATGAACCTCCTGTTTGTTCTCCAATGCTTTCCCAAGTTTGGAAAACTTTTCCCCTATACTCAACCATTAACTCTAATTATCCCATATCTATCTATCTATCTATCTATCTATCTATCTATCTATCTATCTATCTATCTATCTATCTATCTATCTATCTATCTATCTATCTATCTATCTGTCTCTATATCTATCTGTCTCTATATCTATCTATCTCTATATCTATCTATCTCTATATCTATCTATCTCTATCTCTATATCTATCTATCTCTATCTCTATATCTATCTATCTCTATCTCTATATCTATCTATCTCTATCTCTATCTCTATATCTATCTATCTCTATATCTATCTCTATATCTATCTATCTCTATATCTATCTATCTCTATCTCTATATCTATCTATCTCTATCTCTATATCTATCTATCTCTATCTCTATATCTATCTAGATCTATATCTATATCTATCTAGATCTATATCTATATCTATCTAGATCTATATCTATCTATATATAGATCTATATATCTTCATTTTGTTTCAGAAAAACTAAAATACTCTTTCTTCATTCTAATTTTTCTCCCACACAGCGGCTCATATAGGTGTGGGCATCTCAGGCCAGGAGGGCATGCAGGCTGTGCTGTCCAGCGATTACTCCTTTGCCCAGTTCCGTTTCCTGCAGCGCCTCCTGCTGGTGCACGGCCGTTGGTCCTACCTGCGCATGTGCAAGTTCTTGCGCTACTTCTTCTACAAAAACTTCACCTTCACCTTCGTCCATTTCTGGTTTGCCTTCTTCTGTGGTTTCTCTGCGCAGGTGAGAGACGAGTAGTTACAAAATTATGATCGAGCCATTGCAGAAATGCCTTTAACCTGCATTTTTCTTGTAGTCAAGTTAGACTAAACATAATATGACATTCAATCTGTAAATAATTATATATAAACACTCACTCACTTCATTGTGTGTCATGAAAAGGCAGAGCAAACCAGTTAGAGAAGTCATAGTGAGATCTGAATTTTAGTATGTATATGAGAATGGAAAGGGTAGAAAAAACCCCAAACTGTACTAAAACTCTGAACAGCAGACATATTATTAACGATTTGTGTTTATACAGTAATTTAAAAAAATGAGACATGAAGCAGAATAACACCAGTTAGCCTAGGTACGGTCAGTGTAAATAAGAAAAAGACCAAATACTGCATTTCGTTGCCCTGTACCTGTGCATGTGCAATGACAATAAAGTTGAATTCTATTCTATTCTATAATTTTGAAAGGAAAATAAGAGATACAAAAAATAACATCAGTTTACAAATTTCAAATACGATGCTGCACATTTTGAATGATAATGTGAAGTCTGTTAATGTACTTCATTTCAATTGAGTCCAAAATTGAAGAAGTTGGTTAAAGGTCCACTTCTGTTTTTGCTTTTCAGACTGTGTATGATGAGTGGTTTATAACGCTCTACAATCTGATGTACACAGCACTACCTGTACTGGGAATGAGTCTATTTGATCAGGTAATGGGATCATCTGTATGCATGAAAATACCATGGCCATAAATCTGAGCTCAAATTAATTCCTTCCTGCCCAAAAAAAGAAAAAGAAAACCCCCCAAAACAAACCCAAACCAACTAAAAAAGGATCTAATGTCTTTGTCTCCCCCTGCTGGTTAGGATGTGAATGACGTGTGGAGTTTCCAGCATCCTCAGCTCTATGTTCCAGGTCAACTCAACCTGTACTTCAGCAAGAAGTCCTTCTTCAAATGTGCCCTCCACAGCTGCTACAGCTCCTTGGTGCTCTTTTTTATCCCCTATGCTGCTATGTATGACACAGTGAGGGATGATGGGAAGGACATCGCCGACTACCAGTCCTTCGCCCTCCTCACTCAGACATGTCTGCTGTTTGCCGTCAGCATCCAGGTATCCAGAAACCTTTCTTTTGCATAATTTTTCAAATGTTTCTTTGTTTATTATAAAATGTATAGAACTATAAAACCTGCTTGCTGTCTTTGCCCATAGCTGGGGTTTGAGATGTCCTACTGGACGGCGGTTAACACGTTCTTCGTGTTGGGAAGCCTGGCGATGTACTTTGCTGTCACATTCACCATGTACAGTAACGGCATGTTCACCATATTGCCATCAGCCTTCCCTTTCATAGGTGAGTGACAAACTTCTCTGACAGCTTTGAGTATCCAGTCCATAAATGTAACGATGTGTTTTTTTGACTGCATGTCTGCGCCGGCTGCTCACTCTTTTATATGAGGCTAAAGTTAATCTCAAGTAATTCAAATAAGACTGACAGTGTTTGAATTGTGTTTGGTATCTTTGCAGAACGTCTGCTTTATGAGGTCACGTGGTAGTGGCTGTTTTTTCTCACTAAATTGATGTACATAGTCTTGGAAAGTTGTAAAATTTGGGATAAATACTACTTTTCTTTTCGCTTATTCTCTTTATACAAAATTCTAATCAACATTAAATTTTTCTTAAATTGAAACAGTTCTGTTTTAATACTTTAAAATAAAATCTCCTTCTTGATTTAAAGGCCTTTCTTTTTAGGCTACCACAATGTGCAACAATATTTGACAGTCTGTCTTTAGACTGGGAAAAGCTGAGACACCGTTTAAAGTAACACACAATCCTCTAACGCTGGGCATGCACTGTGCCATTTCTGGCCCATTTTGAGCCGATTTTTCAGTCGTGCGACCGTTTTGGTGATCGGCCCGAGTGTGTCGTGCATCGTGTAGTATACGTGGGGTAACGAGAAGTGATTAACACCTCACGACCAGCTCCCGATCATCAGTCGTTTGGTCGTAAGCAAATCAAACCTGTCAATCCTGTCGACCGTCGTGAGGCTGTCACCGCAGCCTCTCACACTGCGCACACGCAAACACAGAAATGAAAGTGAAAAGACGGAGCAGCACGGCAGTGCGGCGTGTGATCTGGACACAAGCGATGAAAGCACAACTTGTAGAACTTTGGAAAGCTCATCTGAGCCTTTTCGATGTGGCCTCACAAAATTATCATGACCTCAAAAACCGTGAAAATAGTTGGATGGACATTGCTGCTCAATCACAGCTGCATGATTAATGTTTTTCATTAGCAATTTAGCAAAGTTGATGGTGTTTGTGTCTGTGTGTGTGTGAGTGAAAGACAGAGTGGGAGAGCGAGAGACAGATTTTGTGTTATAACCTTCATGTTATGGACGCACAGTGTGAGCACTCAGGTCGCATCAGAGCATCGGGCCGAATAGTGTGTGACCTGCATCGTGACCTACGAACTTCTAACCCCTGCGAGTCAATCGTGCAGTTTGAGCTAAATAACGCGACTGAAAAAAATCACACAGTGTCTGCCCAGCTTAAGAGCTTTCACTGTTTCACCCTGGTCTTTTACAGTAGATACCTCTATATACTGAGGTGTCAGTATTTAAGGAGGTCTGAAATGACAAGGCAATGGAGCCTTTTTGAGTCACAATGATCTGTGGCGACCTGGCTTGTTGTCTAGGAAAAATAATTTTAAGACTATTTACAATGATTTTAATAACAAGATATTTATAAGAGATAATTAAAAAACCTTTTGGGGGGAAAGGATAAGTTTGAGAACAGAGATACTGCACTCTAACACATCACCTGCAATACAATCTCTTAAAATGAGTATTTCGATGTGAGGACAGCCTGGTCTTACTAAATGTTCACGTGTGTCTAAACATTTAAAATAATAGTCATCCCAAGTTATTTTCTTTTTGTTTTGATTATTTTGCCTCAACATGAACATTTTTAACCTTTAGTAGAGTGGAGCTATTACACCTATTACCTTTTTTTATTTGTGGACTCCACTAATACTAATTATCCTTTCTAATGACTCATCTGTTGTTAGGAGAATAATCCAATATTCTTCATGTTTTCATTGCTCTGAGGGTTAACAGGTTAATTTGATATCCATAAAATAAAACAGAATTCATATATAGTACTGTAAATAAAACCTCTTCACACCTGTAATAATCCAAACCTTACGTATGTGTGTGTTTATTCAGGAACAGCACGAAACTCCCTGAACCAGCCCAACGTTTGGCTGACGATCTTCCTCACTTCCATCCTGTGTGTCCTTCCCGTCATTACCAACCGTTTCCTGATGATTCAGCTCTGCCCCACCATCAATGATAAGGTAGCAGAGGAGCTCTACCTGCTGTGCTTGACTATCATGGGAAACTCACACCTCCATTTTTAGGTGTTAGACGCTTTAAGAATCTGCCAGGAAGCTAGTTTAGGGCAGTGAGACGCTTCCTCCTCTCAGTGTGACTTTCGGTTTCTGAGGAAATCCTCTTCAGTTTTTAAACTTTTTTCTTTTTTAAACTATTGCCAGTAAACAAGTGTCAAAAAACAGGGAAAAGATCATTTTACAGTAACGTTTTACTCACAACAAAGTCATCTAGAAACATGGCATAGAAAACTACTCAAAACTAAGTCATCCTACTTTAACAGTGCTAACTTGCCAAAAACAAGTAGAGGTTAAAAAGCAGAGCTTATTGAGAATCAATGTGATCATTCATTCAAGGGTCAGTATTAGGGATGGGTATTGATAAGATTTTCACGATTCCGATTCCATTTTCGATTCTTTATCGATTCTCTCATCAATTATTCTTAAAAAAGGAGAACAGTAAGGTCGATTAGCTTAGAACTTTGTTTTACATCTTCTCTTTGAACAAGATAGAAATTTAGGAGTAACATGGCCTTACAAACCCAACAGTGAGATCTTAAGAGAGCCACAGTCTACGGCTCTTCAATGGGGTGTCACAGGGTGCCCAGGAAAAAAAATTGTAAATGTAAAATAATAAAATAAATATTCTTCTGTAGCAATAACAAAGTATAACATCAATTATTCTGTAGCAATTACACAAGAATATCCAGTAATGTCCCTGCCTACAATTAAACACATTCACTTACTGAAAATCATCTGCTGTGGCAAATGAGTGCAAGCCTTTGACCACAAACTTGTCACTGCTCGGTGACATTTGTCTATCCTGGCCTGAAAGGAGACGCTAACGGTAGACTGCAGCGAGAACTGCCAGCATCTGAGCCAGACTCTGTCTGTCTCATCATGATCACCTAAATCGTGGTGACGTCATTCGGGGCGACTGGAATCGATAAGGGAATCATTTGCAAAAATGGCAAACAATTCCAAGGAATTGAAACAGTGGGAACCGGTTCTCAACAAGAACCGGTTTTCGATACCCATCCCTAGTCAGTATGTTGAATTGCAGTTTGAGGGTGCAACTTGAATTCTGTACCTGAGATACAAGACAGACAAACAAGACGTGATTCATCCTTTAACTAGTTTATTTGGATAGATGTGTTTACTCCTGAGATTCAAACCCTCGGCTCTCTGAGGAGTTTCTCAAAGGATTTGTCTTTTTAAAGGTTTTCTCACATATACAATATGTTTAAGATGGACTCATTAACCTTCTGGCTTCTTATTTAACTAAATGTTTCCTTAAAACACCCACTCCTGCATTATAACTGTCTCATTTCCTCCCCAAATGTTAGGTTATGTTCAAAGTGAGGCAGGCGAAAGCAACACCTGCTCCACCAACTCGACGCGCCCGCATCCGTCGCACCAGCTCCCGCCGCTCGGGCTACGCCTTCTCGCACGCGCAGGGCTATGGGGACCTGGTGACATCGGGTCGGTTCCTGCGGCGTCCTGCCCTGACGCGATCTTCTGGTTTCACCCACGCAGGCCGCACCACTACTAGCTTCAGTCCAATGGGACGCTCGGCCGGTTACAGCCCAACGGGACGTCCTCAGAATAACAAGGTCCCAAACGTGGAGGTGACTTCCCTGCAGATGTATAGGACAATCACAGATTCTGCTCCCTGATGGACGGCACATTTAGGACTCTTTGAAGAAATTTGGGAGCAAATAATTAACTACTGACTGGAGAGCTACATGATGTTGGCAGCCAGAAGTGTTCAAAGGTCCTATTTGTTGCAATGAAGAGCTTGCTTGGGCTTTCCAGAGAAGTTCATGTCAAAGATTTTTCATACCTACACAGAAGACGAGGTTTGAAGAGTACATGACTTTAGCTCCTTACGTTTTTCATCAAAGGGAACTACAGCAACAAATGTAGCCACTTATGATGGGTATATGAATCGTCTTCTTAAGATGCCAGCGGATGAGAGGGTGATTGATGAAAGCTTTCTGTCAATATAGATAACAACGGGGTGCTTTGTCTTCAAATAGGAAAGGAAACAATATGTCATCATGTTTACAGGCTATCCAGTCTATCTGGGAGTCCAGCTGGAAAGCAGTGTTTGCAGAGGAAATAACGAGCAAAGCCATGTCGCACAAGATATTGACTTTTTAAAATCTTTTTAAAGCATTTTATTTTCTTAATTTGAAAGCTGTACAAGCGGTCAGCACTTTGGCTGTGTCACAGTGGCAGTGGGGAATAACCAAACATATCATAAACTGCTTCTTCTAATACAGTACTATATTAAGAGCCCAGGGGTGGAGTGGGGTGTAATACTCAGAGAAGAAAACTCATAAATTTACAAGAGAAATGTCGAGGAATCGCATCACTTAACTTTAAGGTTTGGTAAAACCAAAAAGTCACAGAAAGTAGATTTTGGTTTGTTGATAGAGTCGTTGAGTCTTTTTTAAACACTGTTATTGATCCAAAAATGAATTAAAACATTTCAATGGAGAGAGATGTCGTTGGCGTTGTAGCAAATTTAAATTTGTGAGGTCTCTGCCCCATAATGAGTTTATTTATTTTATTAAAGTTGAGCGCCCTGAATACCCAGAGGTGGGTAGAGTAGCCAAAAATTGTACTCAAGTAATAGTAGCACTACCTCAACATAGTTTTACTCAAGTAAAAGTAAAAAGTAGCCATCCAAGAAATTACTCAAGTAAGAGTAAAAAAGTATTTAGTGAAAATGGCTACTTGAGTACTGAGTAACTGATAATAACATCTGATTTAATGTTTAAAAATGAGCCAAGCAGACAGACAAAAATCTAAAGTTTAATACTGAAAAGCAAAATAAAAATACTACATATAAAAAAACATAATTACAAAATAATAAATCTAATCTTTTCAAAATCATTATGAAACTAATATTTAGAGAAGGTAATATAAATGTTGGTAAAATTGGGTAAAGTACTTCCAGTAACAATACATGGTGATACTTTACTTCTCCAAATGGCACAACAGGCTCAGCAGATAGAATAACATTAAAACAACAAACCTTATGTACAAACAAGAAGTCTCACTTTGACATAAACTGCAGGTCTGTGTCTGTGTCTCGTGCATTTTTGGTTATTTTGTTTATTATTGTTTATTATTCATTAAATGAAGTTATTCACACTGAGTAGCAAGAATTTTTTCCTCAAGTAAGAGTAACAAGACTTCATAATATTATTACTCGAGTAAAAGTAAAAAGTACAGTGTAGAAAAACTCCTCTTGAAAGCATTTTTTTCCCTCAAGTAAATGTAACTGAGTAAATGTAATTAGTTACTACCCACCACTGTGAATACCCCATAATACACCAAAATAAAAAGCAATACTGATAACAATGTTTATATGGCCATAATATTCTGCTTTCAACGAAGGTTTACACTTTGTGGTTTGTTTGTTTTTTAATTTGTTTATTGTTTTCTTGTGTGCTGAAAGCATTTCACCAAACTTGCTGAATTTGGGAAAACTTGGCAAAAAATATCTTATTTTTGATTTACATCCAAACTGTTTAGATATTTAAACAATAAAATAAATCCTGGAGTATAATGAGGTATACTCTTTGCTTCAAGTAAGTTATTGCTTACCTAAAACAAATTATTAGTAAAGGTCAGTTTCTTATGAAAGCCCACAGCCCACTGCCCGTTTTTGATTTCTGCCACATTTGATTGATATTAAACAGCTGTTCAATGATCCCAGTCGGCTGCTTTTAAGGATAAATTGCAAAATAAATGTGAGGAACTCACGAGATAATTGAAGAGATATGTGAAAAGAATATACAAATATTTTGGACATTGTATCAGTATTCATCAGCATGTAAACAGAATTAACGAGAAGATATGACTCCTTGGTTGAATGACTCCAAACATTCCCAGCTTGGTGACAAATGTGGGAACGGTGTTCAAAGCTTTTACGTCAATTTCTTATAAATCAAAATCAACCCAAACTTTATCTCATTATAAGAGTGGACCAAAAATAACTTTTGCAGTTATACAATAACAACCCTTTCATGTTTATGTGGCTGTGCTGTAGTCATCAAATGGTGCAACATGTGGAGCGTAGTGGTAATGTAAATAAGTTAAAGGGCATATACTTGAACAGCACAGGGATACCAACCCAAAGGTTTCCGGTCTACCGGCTTATTATTTTTTACCAAAAATTAAAGGACAGATTGTTCTTTATGTTTCCACAAAGTGGTCTTCAATTTTCTGCAGTGCAACTTTATATTCCTTCAGCTGTGTTTTGATTTACGTTTTGGTTACAGCAGCTGATGCATCCAGATGCTGTCTGGAGCTTGTTTCTAACAGACTGAATTGAGTTCGGGCATCCCGGTGTGTCTGAAACACACCTTCTGTGGCAGATTGTGCATCCTAACTAATGTCCGATTTTCCTCTGCCATTAAACTAGCAAAACCAAAAGGGGAACCTGTTCCTCATCGAACAAGAAAGTGGACTCTGGTGGCTGTATAGAATCTAATCCAAGTAAGACGTGCTGTAGAAACTTGATAACATCTACCTGTGTTTGGGAGGTTTATCACAATGTACACACACTACAGAGTTGATTAAGAAATCCTTTAATCCATTCAGGGACACATTTGGCTTCACATTTGTCTTCATGCCACTGAGCACCTGTTTTGTTTTTTGTCTTTTTCGTGCATTAAAACCTGCAGTGAGTGCGAACAGGGTTTAAAAACACTGCTCAGATCATTCCTATGGACTGTGCTGTATAAATAATAATATTTATACCTCATTGTATTTATCAGATCACGTGCTTGGTAATCACTTTGAATTTCATGTATTTGTAATGTATGTCTGCATTTGTCTTGATCACCATCTCTTTCTTCAAGTGTTGTATCAGCCTGCTAAAAATTGGAGCAAAAGAAAACGCACATGCTGCCTTATTATTCAGATAAAATGATATTTTCTTACTTTTCTTATTTTATGCAACTAAGAATGTTTGATCAAAGATAAAGCTGTTAAAAAAAAAACAAATCAAAGCTGATTGCAGATGTTTTAAGTTCAAAAAGGAAAATTTTTATTTTATACAGTGATTTTCAATTATTTGTTATGTTAACGATCACTGAAAGCTTAAACAGTGGTCCAAAACTGGTTTGGTATTTGTCAATTAATGATGTTTAATGTCCGATTTTTCCTTTTTGTTCCTTTTCCGGTTGTGAATGTTGACTCTGTAAAATTTAACCCCCAATGATACTTTTTAAAGGCTTCATACATTGTGACAAAACTACAAAGTCACACAGAAATTAATGCTGGAAGTGAGTGTGGTGAAACTGGTTTATAACACAGTTAATTTACATTATTTACAGTACAGGCATTCTTTATAGAAACAGTTCAGTGTTTGTATAAACGGAAAAACATTTTCTGTTGTTTTGGAAAATGATACTGCAAGTGACCTTTAGCCAAAAATCAAAATCAACAGAGCAAGTCGAGCTTTGAGTCAGATGTTTCTAATTTCATTACATTAGATCCAACTTCTCATTTTTTTCTGACAGCTAGTAAATAAATAAAATGCAAATCCTCCAGAGCTCTTTGATGCTTGTGCACGTGTCACAAGCATGGCTTTTATTTTGGACAGCATCTTTAATTAGGAAGAGGGAATAATCTTGTTTAAATAAACAGTTAAACATAATTTAACAGAGTTTTGTCTGTTTTATTGATCCATAATAAATTAAGGGTAGTTGCAGTCCAAAACTCCTTTTCCAAGTGGTACATTAAAAAAATAAATGGTAGCCATACATATAAATTCCAACATTTATGAGTTTGTTTTTATTATTACTGCATCTGCTGCCTTGAGTGTAACATAAGGGATTTTTGACAATTGTTTCTCAGACATGACAAAAATCAACTTAGCACTGCTCTTTCTGATATCTCCTTCATGTTGTTTTGTACCTTAAAACGTTTTTACTGCAATAAAAAGATTTGAACGATCAACATACTTCATCGTTACACTCTTTACTTGTTTTTGTGATTAATACGTTGCACTACTTTCTCAGTAAGTTAAATAAGTAATAAAAATGCTGCAAAGTGACACTATAGCAGGAGTTTTCTTCCACTGCAGCATAAGAAAAAGCAGAAGATGTTTTTCGTCTTTCAGTCTACAGCAACCGTTTTATCGTAACCGCCTCAAATGTTCCTTAACCTGCTGATTTTTTAACCTGTTCAGATGTCATGACATTTTTGTGAACCTTGATCTCTGCCTACTTTCTGGTTTTGCTTGCTGTTTTCCATTTGTTTTAATACATTACCACAGAGAGCTCCTGCCAACATACACTGTCTGAGAAGTGACAATAAAAAACCGAAAACAAAGGTCGTTAACTAAAGCTGCAGAGCATCATTCAAAGGGACAGTCCCCTCATTGTCATTCAGTGTGACTCAGTTCCATAACATTCAGCAACACAGATTTTACACATTGAATCTGAAAAGTGGCCCTCACATCTTTTCTCTAAAAGTTTTAAAGTAGAATAGATGAGTTGTGATAGAGGGCGATACACACACTAACATGAATCCTTCTCCTTATGTCAGTCACCAAACACACTATGTACCTTGTCATTAATACTATGTAATCAACCCTTTTCACATTTGCAAACCTCAATTCAATTTGGTAAATATCACAATGTTACATTGAAAAGCAACATAATTAGTTGGATATTGTAGCATCTAAGAATAATTCATAGCAAATGATCAGATTTCAATCTAATCCACCTGTTTTAGGGTGGAGCCTTTAGTTGTCAAACCAGAGGAAAAACTTAAAGAACCATTTGTGGCAAAGCAGATAAGACGAGAGATGAGATCACATAGAGGCAGTCCACTAAATTATCAAGCACTTAAAGTAACATTATTCAGTACAGACACTGGAAAATCACCCTGCCACTCCACAGACCTGCACACGAAGCAAACTGGTAACAGAGTTGTTTCATATTAAGGTTTTTGAATTGATGCAAACGCTCCCTTTACTGCACAGACTCAGCACAGAGCATCATGTGCCACAGTTTCACACATGGAGAACAGATTTGTAGTCCATGGCATCAATGTAGTGGCAGCCATCCTGTTGGAGCCATGTTTATAGTTAATCCTGTTAAATGCTGCCATCCATATCAATATGCTCCGTTTGCAGTGTCCATTGGCATTTTTTAAGTGTGCTACTGCAAAGTATCCATGAAACGCATGAAAAACTACTTTGTGAAAAATAGTTCTTGTTTTTCCAGCTAGCTTCAGTATTTTCTCCCTCATTCTTCCTCACCTCGTACAACCTCTCTGTCAACCTCTCTTCATCCTCCTCACTCCGCTACAAACTAGAAAATAACAAAAATATAATCTTATGATTATAAGAGCAAGTGGGGGATCCACAGTTGACAACAGGACAAAACACTGCTAAGTTATGTGAAATCATCAGAATTGAATGTGGGTGAAATAGAAGCTGCAGCTTTATAATAATTGGAGAATTTGACTACATGTCGACTCTTACCCGCTTCTTTTTGCTCTGTCTTTCTTTGCTCTCTCCTCTCCTCCCTCTGTCTTTGTGCCGTCACCCAAAAGTTAAATATTACAGTGAATAAAGATGATGACATTTACGAAGGTGGATAGTAAAAATCGCTTTAATGAATACCTGGAAACGATGGAGGAAATGAAATACACTGATTTCTAAGTGATGGGTTTGAGTGTAAGCTGAAACTTGGTGTGAAATCAGGTGGAAAATTTCTCCTCTCCGTTGATCCTTTAATCAGCATCACTGTGTTCAGGTGTGTGTGAGCTTTTAAACAGCCTAGCCGGAGTGTTGGGCCAGTAGGTGATTTGACTAAACCCGTTTCCTCCTTTCATTCAAATACGAAAGCGAGAAGTTGAGCTGGACAGAAGTCAAAACCAACTTTGGCAGTTACAGTTAAACCCGAAGGGTCGTTTTATCCGAGGCACCGACTCATTATGGTGAAGCGTGGGGCAAGAAAAGGCTGCAAATAGCGATGATTATGAGCGGTAAGAGCAGTTTTCTCTGCACGCTCACCACACCTCACTCATAAATCAAGCAATTTTACGTTTGTTGCTTATACACCAGCGCATACACTGGGCAGAACGACTTGTTGTAGAGGTTTTACACATCGAGAGAGGTTTAAGTCGAATTCGGCTTTGTGTTGTGTAAAGTTGTGACGCAAGAACTGATCGTTTCTGATCTTTGTTGTCTTTTAATTCCCACTCCAGCTGTTTTACATGAATTAAATGGTGTCATCGTTTTATCCTCCATTATTATAACCATTATTATGGTTGAAGAGTGTAATGTGTTGATTTTGTTGTTGATGAAGATTCAAGTTTTGTTTTGTTTTTCTGAGCTAGCTTTATGCCCCACTTAACTCTTCACCTAACACCTTGTTGTGGATCATCTTTTCCATATTGAAAACTTAGCCTACTGCAATATAAGAAAACATCTGAAATGCTGCAATATTATTTATATGTATCCATAGTGATGAACTCCTTTTGGGGGTAATTTTAAAAACGCCACACAGACTGACTTTTGTGACGCATTCATATTTGTGTCCACTCTTTTAGGAAATGCCAGTCTTTATGTAAATAGGAAAAAATGCTAACGTCATAGAGGATCACTCATGTAAAAGTTTTTTGTTGGAGTTCAGTTAGATGTTAGAGCATCTGAGGTGATTCCTGCTCAGTGTGCTTTAGACTGTCACAGCGAGCAGGCCGGTGTTATTTTGCATGACATTTGCCTTTTGTAAATAAACCGGACAATGCAAATGTCTGTGCAGTTGGACACTGTGTGGAACGTGGCTCTGGCACCATGTTGTTTATTAAAACACAGACTGTAATTCAGTTTTACGTAAAGCTATGCAAACCAGTGGAAACAGGTTGCCAGTTTAAAACAGAGCTGATGTGAGAGAACCACAGGAGGTAAGCGCTTTGTTTGTTTTTTAATGTCGACTACTAGAAATCCTTAGTTTTGAAAATTAAAAACTATTCCAGGTGTCTTGAACACCCTATATGTATATTTTAAAGCCCCTTGTGTCAATTTCAGACTGTGAGGTCTTAAAGATCAAACGTGTGGTCAAAAGTTTGGTAGAGAAGTGTATGTGGACTTTGTGTTTGAGACAGCATGAATGTGACTGTAGATGTGTGCTTTGCCTGCAAAGCTGAAATGGCTTCAGTGAAAAGTTTTGTGCTTTTTGTTGTAATTTGAATGCACAAACTGTCAGTTTGTCCTTCTCTGTAGTTTCTAAGAAAGTGGCGTTTTTTTTTATGCACAGGCAGTTGGAAATTGGTAGTTTTAAAATAGTCTAATGTAGTTTACGCAGATCTGATGTTTTAAGGAGAAGCACTCTTGTGTCTGTTTCACCACCAGCAGCAGCACTGATATAGGTGAGCAAAATTGTTAAGTGCCCACAACAGCCATAAATATGATGCGTAAGCTACTTCTGCCTCTTCAGATTGCAGTATTTAAACAATAGTATCCAGTACACATTTATGCCCCTCGATACCTGTGTTTATATAAATATTGTGTTAACCTCGCTTCTTGGGTCACAGTTGGTCTTTCAGTTTGATGATGATGATGATGATGATGATAATAATAATAATAATAATAATGTATACTTTATTGATCCCCGTGGGGAAATTCCTCTCTGCATTTAACCCATTCACTCAGTGAAGCAGTGGGCAGCCACTGGGCGCCCGGGGAACAGTGTGTAGGGACGGTACCTCACTGGATTCGAACCCCTGACCTTCTGATCATGGGGTCACCACTCTACCTACTGACCTATCCCTGTCCCTTTTTTTAAAAATAAAAATAAAAAATTGTTTTCATTTTATTTAAAGTTGGTTTTTTTTTTTTTTTTTTAAGAGTGCATTAACACAAAAACATTTTTTTTAATTTTTTAAATTTTTTTATTTATTTTATTTTTTATTTTTTGGCCAGCTGAAGAACTCCAGCTGTGAGTGTTTCGGAATCTGGAGTATCTTGTCAGCTGAGACACTCTGGTTGCTATGTTACAAAATATCTTGTCGATATTACAGGTATTTGACTTTGACCTTGGCTGTTGCTCTGCTGGTAGAACCACACTGAAGAAAATGTCCAAATGTTATTTCTATTATAAATTATATTAAAAAGTTATTAGTGTAGGGCTGGGAACATTGGCATCAAACTGGGAATAACTTTATTTTAATGGTTCACAGATGGGAAATGCTAATGTCAGTGTTTAGATTCAATTGAGGCAATAAGATTTAATAGTAGTTTTGGTTATTGACAGTGTGTTTCCTTTTTAGAGTGTGGAAAGAGTGTGATGATCTGAAGATTAGGGAGCAGCATCATCCCTCTGTCCAGTCTGTTAATCCACAACTGATGCGCCTCGTCCCTGGTTACTGCTGAAGGCTCAAGCTTCATCTCGTTGCAGCGTTGTTGTTCCTGTGTTGTCAGCTTGTCAGCGCGTCAGCACATGAGACATGAATCCCTACGGAAATGAATATCTTGGCTCTCATTTGAGTGGTGCCGCAGCATCTCGCTCGCAAAGTTCACCCCAAGAATTGGCTTTAGCTCCATCGTGCGATCAGTCTTCTCCAGTCATCCACCCGGATAATAGTTCTGCTACAGTTTCAGGCCACAACATTCCTCCACACGAGGCCTCATCAGACCAAGAAGGTCCCCAAACCCTGGTCCGATCGCCAAGTTCTACATTCCCGCTTCCAGCTTCAAATCCAGACTTCAGTGTTGGAGCCAGGTCTCAGTCTGATCTAGCTTCAGTCTCTACCCCAGAACCTGGTTTCACAGCAAATCCCTACTCTGCGTTTGGCACCCCGTCTTCATATCAGGTCTCTGTGATCATCCCCTCCACAGACCTCCATCCCATTCCCCTCCCAACTCAGTGCTCTGAGGAAAACTGTCCAGACCTGGAGTGTGCCATCTGCTTCAGTCAATTCAACAATGTCTTCCGCTGCCCCAAGATGCTGCAGTGCAAGCATACGTTCTGTCTGGAGTGCCTGGCTCGCATGAACGTCAAGTCGGCCGAGCCCAACGCCATCCAGTGTCCGTTGTGCCGCAGCTTTACGCCCTTGCCTTCCCTCGGCCTGCCAAAACTGGCCACAGACTCAGATGTTTTGTCTTACCTTCCAGCTGCTATGCAGAGAGTCTACAGCATCCGTTTCCTCCGCAGCAAAGGGAAGCTGGAGGTCAAAAGGTCAGTGAGTGAAAGCTTTCTCCTTGCCTTTTTGTCCAAGTGGTTCTTTGAAAGTTCAAATATTTTCTTACTAGGTTTCCCCAGTATCGCAAAGGAAAAACTGAATAGCAGGAATATTTTAATACTCATATTAATCTTAATGTTGTTTTGGAGTGAAATCAACAAGTCGCGCTGTTTATCTGAAATGTATTTTACTGGTGATGGAGCTGTGAAATTGGCTCGGAGCAATATATCAGTTATTAATCAGCGAAAGGTGTGCGTATAGATGGATTGTGTATTTTATTTCTAAATATTTTTGCAATGGTAACTGCGCAGAACTTAATTATAGAATATAGAATAAATGCATAAAACATTTAGTTTGAATTTATTTAATTTTTGTTTTTAAGGTCAACTGACGGACAACGTCGGTGGCCTCGGCAGTCGCTGACGTCTCTGAGATCCATCAACCGCTCTCTGGACGTGGGCATTCCCAGTGGGAGCGCAGAAGGTCACGGTCAGTCACGCGGCACTGTGTGCAGTCTGACGAGCCACCCGGTGTGTCGTGCCTTACTCCTAACATCTGTGGTGATGATGATGGTGCTTCTGACTGGTGTCATTATCTTCCTCCTCACCTACCGCAGATAACTGAGTGACATCTTGTCCTGTGAAGTCTTATAAAAATTGGTGTCATGTCACGTAAAAAAAAAAAGATTCTCCTTAATTACACGAAGCAACAGCTTTTCCTGCTGCTATTTAAAAACTGATCCAGATGTGCAATAAACATCACTCTTTGAGGCGGTGTTGGATTCAACAGCTTATAACTGAGCTTCAAAGTGAAGAGCTCCTTTTTAAATACAAAACTGCAGAAACTGGATAAAGACGACTGAGAAACTAGAAGAAGGTGGACTTTTAATCGTGAACATAACACTTCAGCTTCTAATAACTGCCCAGGTATCTCTTCTTGTTTTATTCCTTAGTTTTACAAACTATCAATGCACTTTTATCTGCCTCCCCTGTGCCAAAGGCTGTACATGATCAGCTTGCTGTTGATAACTTGATTAACATAACATCTTGTTGTTCAAGCCATAAAATGGTCAAGAAAAGACAGTAGTGGGAAAAAAAGTAGCTCCAGTTGATTTTCATTGTAGCATTTTTGCAAATCTTTGTGTTGATGTTTTAAAAAAAAAGCTTTATATTAAAGATGAGGGCTGACGCACTAAGAGCAAAAACTGGTTGTAAAGTTCAAAATGCATGTTAAAGTCTTCATGGCTTACATTTAACTGCTAAAAAGAATCGTTTTGCAATTTTGTTACTATAATTTAATATGTTAGAGCTATTATTATAGACTATAGTTTTGGTCTGGTTGCCTGACTTTAACTACGAGATTCTTTCAACTTACCATAAGCTATTGCCTTCTTCCTTGTTCTGCTCTGTGTACGTGTGTTGTTTTATTTTTCCAGCACCCCCCCGGGAAACTTTGAGCACTTTAAAAAGGTGAAACCTGAAGTGTGAATGTTGCACGTTTGATTCATACGTGTTTTGCTAACAACAGGTTTCATTTAGTTGGAGCTGCAGCTTGGGTTTCATGCAAATCACCTGAACCGCAATTTGCGCACATTGCATTTTCATAGATGCTGGATCATTTTTGTGTTTTCAGCATCGCCACTGTAGGGTTTTCCATGCACGTAGTTTTACTTTAATATGTCTAGGGTTCGAGATATCTGCTGCTTAATTCTTCATAGCCACAATGGAATGACTTGAAGGCTTATCCATTTAGTTTTAGATCTATATCCAGTTAACTCTTCTCCTCTTTGACAAGGAATTTTTTTATTTTTTTTTAATGCATCTTTGTTTTTCTATGCTGTGAGTACTATGAACTAAACTGTTATAAATTATCCAAGGATATGCAGCTCATTTTTGAAAAGGCAAAACGGGGGTATGTGGGTAAAATCGCCTTTAAATGTGTGAACTTTGGGTTTGCATGTCATATTCTGTTACATTCAGCAAGCGGCTGAGCTGTGGGATGTCTGGTGAATGTTGCTCCAATATACAAAATATTTGCTCTAATACTGCAGATTCTCACTCCAGTTGATATTACATTAATCTACACCTCTGGCATCAAGCAACACCTGTTGTAAAACTATTTTGACTTGCAAATCAAAGATGAAAATGCTGCTGCTTTTTTTTGTTTGTTTTGTTTTGTTTTCTCTCCTTCCTCCTTCGGCCATGCCTTCTAAAATGTGTACCCAAAAACCAAGTTTTAACTGCAGATTCGAACAGTTGTTTATGACTGACAGCGTGAATATATTTCAAAGTTTACCATCCTATTTTCCTGTTTTGTTTTTGTTTGTTTGGTTGTGTTTTGGTTTTTTTTTTTTTTTTTTTTTTTTTTTTTTTAAATGCACGAGATAAAAGTCTTTCAGGTTCTTTTGTGATTAAATTGTGAAGTGAAAATTAAATGATTTTATATATTTTATGTAACTGTTTAGGGAAAGCTTGCAATATCATTTTTTTTGTGATACTAAAATAAATTTCTTTGTTTTTAATTTGTCATTGTCCTTATTATGCATTTATTATATTATTTTAAATACAAAATATTGCTTGGTTTGTTTTTTTTTTATTGCGTTTGTATCAAGCTTGGACTGTATCAACCTTATTTGGAAAACCACTTTCAAATTAAATTAATCTCTCTGATGGTACCTGCTGGTTGGCTATGGCAGGTGGAGCAATAGCATCATATAAAGTAAAGTTTATGTCTAAACAAGAAGCCACTGTGTCCTTGTTGGCCGGTCTTCCTTTGTTACTGCTCCTCTTTTCACCTTTTCTATCCAGAATATCCAGTAGCCTCCCAAAAATAGAGTATTGTCTCATTAATATATCAGAAGTGGAGCAGCACAGTGTGTTTTCCAAGACAGCAGTGAACATAATTTCAGTGATGAATTGTTTTAGCCCAGCAACTTGATTTATATATTTTTTTGACCTGAAATTTTATTTTACTTTGATTCACACTTGAACTCACTTTTTACACTTTTAAGTACTTGAATTATTTGAATTTCAACAAAAACTTAAATAAAATCAAGGCCTTCTACATCATGCAATAGTGAACCAAAGTGTTGCTCACACACTCCAGAAGTTTGAATGATTTTTCTTATTGTTTGTTCAGTTTAAGGAAGTTAACAGACTTTTCCATAAATGATAAAATGGAAAATTCTGTACATTTACAGTATGCTCTGTACTATTTATGGACATTACCTTCAGCTATAAAACAGAAAATCCCATTTATTCACAGTATATTTTTTGTATCATTAACAGAAATTTTCCATTAATAGAAAAATCCAAAGTTCTGTTTATATTACAGGCAATTCCTTTCACTGTAACTCATTAAATGTACTTCTTTATATCCTTAGCCTTAAAATTATGAGTTGAGGAACATAACTCAAACCTAATACAACATTTGCTCAAACATTTTGGCAAATTTAAATTGAAGCTCAAATTGAAACTTTTTAAATTAATTTGTGCTTAGTACACAACATTGGTAAGTAAAATACTCTTTATTTTCCTCAGTTCAAAAGTATACTAAAATATAATGACACCATCCATCTTGTCATAAAATGACTAAGGAGCTAATGCATGAAAAAAATAACTTTTTATAATTTGAGCATTTTTTTCCCCCCTTGAAATCAGTTTGTTCTCATGTGTGTTTGGAGAGCTGGTTACATGACAGCACAGGATTTAAACTGAATAACAAATAAAACGTATTTATTAAAAAATCAGGGTGTCAATTTTAAAAACATTTACTGATGTTAACTTGAAGCGCTGAATTATTTGTTGTCATTTCAATTCAGTTCACTTCAATGTCTAAGGCACCAAAGAAAATGACATGGTTGTCTTTTTAAGGCGTTTCTTTACAGTAATACTCTGTAAAGTAATCTTACCTTACATGTATTAAAAAGATTTACAAAAAAAGATGACTTCTGAACAGAGCAATAAAGTTTTAAAACACGTATAAATAGAGCAGTTCATATTTTTATCTGTAGTCAGTTATGTGGCTGGAAAACTGGGCAGCTGGAAAGATCAGATGTATACTTTTCTGTTGTTAGAATTTCAAGAGGAATATTTGGAACGTAAACCTACACCATGTTGCTCAATTTCTTCAGAATCATCTGTGTGGCCTGAAATTAAAAAGGTAACATCAAACCATGAGGTTCGCCTGCCTGCAGAGCTTCCATTGCCAAAGGACCAAAAATTACCGCCGTGTAGAGTTGGCATGTTTCCTCTGTGCTGTCTCTGGTTTCTTTACCTCCCACATTCCAAAGACTTGCATGTTAGCCTAGTTTTTGATAGATGATAACTTGATACAATGAATTCCAGTCACTTTCCCCCCCAAAAAACATGTTTACACTCTGGTACTAAAATCGATTTTGGCTTCTTTGGACAGTTTCCATTTTCATAACTCTGCTAAGGGTGAACTGTTTTATTATTCTTCTACTTGTAATCGGAAGTAACTGTCTACTCTTGATTTGCAAGTCTGATATTTTATTAGTTTGTTATTTAGTGATAATTAGCAATGGAGATTATGATCAAACCTACCAATCTGATGTGCGTGATCCTGGATCAAGCCTTCTCGGTTCTTATTTTAAATCTGAATTATTACGCCTTTATATTTGGCACATTTTGAATGAAAATTAACTCATACTAATAATCCACTTTATTGTTGTACCTGTTGGATTCGGCAGGTGGAGCTGTAGCACCAACATATGAAGTAAGATTTGTGCCTAAAGAGGCTGTTACACATCACCTGGATCAGAAATCTACCTTACAGGACAGATATGTCAATTATAAAGTAGGCATAGTACTAACACACAATATGTATCGGGCCACATACGAGAGAGAAAGAGTCACATGTTTCATTGATATGTTGGTTTCCACATATGTGGAAAAGTGATCAGGTCATTGATGAAAATGACCTGGTTGGGAAAGATTCTCTGATTAAATGTGCAGAGGCAAAGATACCATGTACACACAGCCTTATTTACAGACTAAATATATATATAAATTGCACGTAAAAAAGTTAAATTATTTTTTTATTTAGGAAAAAGGAGAAATCAAATCTTACTCATTCAGTAGATTAGTGGGGCCATAGTGTTGCGGTTTACATGCTAGAGATCTTCTGTTTGACCCCAGGAGGAGACAGAAGTCCTGTGCACCTGAGGATTCATTTGTTGTCTAGTTCCTCCTAAATCATTTGAAGTCATCCCCTCTGGTTCCTTTGAAAGTTTTCCATTGTTATATAATTTTCCCACTCATCTCAGAATAAATGTATCTCTCTCATTTTCAGAGGAATATTTGAAAACTAAACCCCTTACATGATTTCTTGAGAATCACCTGTGTGGGCTGGAATTAAAGAGGTAACTTCAAACCACAAGGGTGCCTCCAGGGCTGAAAAATGATCCCAGTGTGAAAGAAGTGGGTTTCTGTGGTATTTTCCCTGTGCCTCCTTTAGGTACTTTGACTTCCTCCCACAGTCCAAAGGCATGCATGTTAGCTTAATTAGTGGTTGTTGATGAACTGGCCATGACTGAATCACATAAAATTCTACATAATTAATAAATAATCCAGACTTCACCGCATTAAAAACGTTGTTCAAGTGCAAAAATCAGCTTTACAGTTCTTCCACCTCTCTTACACTTTCATGGCTGAAATAGCTTAAAGCTGAAACAAAGCTTTAAAAATCTGAAGCAATAACCTGCTCAGGACGTCTTATCAGGGTTGATTGTTTGAAAAGTCTCCACTCAAACACGTGATGTGAAACAAAATAGTTTCTCACTGTGAGTCGGCTGCAATGTCTTTAATATGTCCTTTATGATTGTGTGGGTGGGTGTGTGCTTGATATCAGTGCACACACCTTAGAAACACTATGAACAATGAAACAACCTTGTAGCCTTAGAGACCAGTCATCCTGCACAGATTTGCTTCAAAGTATCCGAGGGAAGTGTCCACCTGTGAGTCTCGCAAGATCTAAAGGGGGAAAATACCAGAAACATAAGATCAACTAAATCCAGGTCGGTGCTCCAAGCCCTTTCGCTACCCTGAGCTCTACAGCATCAGCTCATTCGGTCAAAGGTCTGAACCAGCAGAGGTCGCTATCACTTTTCCTGTGACGTGTCATGGCCTGACACGGTGAATGATGGTGATCCAAAGCACTTACTATCAAAAAAGAGAACAATAAACATGAAATGTGGTGAGGATGAGCTGGAATGCACTTCAGAATGCATGATGCAGAGGTATATAATCAGACCCATCACATTTCTCAGTCCTTTCTTTACCTACTTACCTTATGCGGAGACGCAAGGAGAGAGGAACTGAAGCAACAAGTATAATTAAGTTAAATAGCCATGGTTTTGTAGCGATCACCTTTAAGAAATGTCAATTAAACATTTAAATTGATCTTTAACTGTATTCAGAAGGTGACGCATCATTCTTAGGTATTTAAGTATATTCATTCATGTGTTCCTGGTGTGTTGTAATTTCTTAGTAAAAGACTAAGTCTTAGTAAGTAGACTTCTGTGAAGGATAAGTCTGTGTATCTTCACTCCTAGTTCCTCTTTAACGCTTCCTAGAAATGAGATATCCTTGATGACAGTGCACTGAGATTGATTTTCGGGTCACATAGGGGAAGACAGAAAGGAGAGAAGGTAATAAACCACGCAAGCAGAGAAGCAACAATAAGTAACAATAAGTGATTGCACGTATTTCATCAGACTCACACGAAAAATCTGCTGTGATGCACATTTCAACACCTCGTTAATGACTGTCCAACCAAGAGGGATGACATCAGTAACAATTTTCTCAAGGAATTTCAAAGGAACTGTGAACCAGGTCACCATCAGTCCATGTTGGTTCAGGGCCAGGGTTTTTGGTTGGGTTCGAGTTGACACAATTTTAACCAAATAGAAAACCTTTTAAGAGAAAAGCTGTCGAGACAAAACTGATATATGAGGCTTTGTTTGCAATGTAACATCTCGTAGAGCTTGTAGTAGAGAGGAGCTGGACCTGAAAACAAAAGATTTTAAGCGTCGACATCTGAACCTTTTTAGTAACATTTTGCATCCAACATTTAATTTTTTCCAACTTCTTTCTTTCATTCCTCAGACACAAGTACAGCAGACACAAATGTGCAAAAAAGAGAAAAAAGTTATACGAATAAAATTACAATAAAAAGCTTTTCATCCCCACTTTTCTTCCAGGTGTTTCCTTTTTCAACAATTTATATTTCTCTAATCTCCCTCTGAATCTCTTATATATTTTTACAATGCACTGTTTGCCTTCAATATAAAGACCCATATAATAAAGAAATAACCATTTCACTCAGTAGCTCCTGGAACAGTCTGACATTTTCTGTAAGCGAGGACAGGAGAGGACAGCAACATTTCTTTGGTGCGTTGACCTCATTCAGAACACTTTCATTTTTCTGCCCAACACACACACACACACACACACACACACACACACACACATTTTGTTTGTATGATAGAAGGCTTGTTGTTGACGAAGGACGGAAGAACATCCACATTGTCTCATGGTGATTTGCCTCTTTCCCAGGATTCCATGGTGTACGTGGGCACGTGGGCGGGACTGGATGGTCAGCTAGTCTGGTTTTCCTCAGAAAGAACAGGTCGGATGCCACTAATGGGAACTCCACAAAGGAGAAAACTGCTTTTGTTACGTTATAGTTAATATTCTGTGTAATTGGATACAATTAACTAATTCTTTGGCAGTGGATCCATCAGAGTTCTATTGCATAAACGCTTAAATTAGTTTTGAAATTTCGTAAATGACGTGTTTTCAGCAACGTGATTTGCTTTTTTAACTATTACCAAATAAGTAGGATTCAAAGTTAAGGTTAAGAAAAGTGGGTATCACTGATAGCGTTTCATTTAGAGTCTGAACAATCAGCCTTATTAAAGAGTAAACCTTTGGTTTGATCAGATCTGACTTACAGGGAAAAAAACCCCACATAGTCAGATGTTGATTCAAATTTCTAAACTAATTTGTCCCCTTAATCATCTGATGATTAATACACAACCCTTCCTGGTCATATGGACACCAGGTTGTGACTGTCCTCATGTCTACAGTCCCCTGTGTCTCGTGCACAATCTTCATTAAAATGTGAGCGCCCCCACCACCCAACCAGTTGCTGCACATGGCTGACCCTCCCTGAGCCTTGTCCTGCAGGCAGTTTCTTCCTGTAAAAAGGGCGATTTTCCTTCCCACTGTCGCCAAGTGTTTGCTCAAAGTGGATTGTTTCAATCTAGGGAATTTCTCTGAATTATTGTACTGTGTTTACCTTATAATCTAAACTCTCTTGAGGCAACTCTTGCTGTGATTTGGTGCTATATAATAAAACAGACTTCAATTTCATTGAGTTTGTGCTAAAGAAAAACTGTGGTGAAGCACAGTGTTACGGTTCTGGGTCAGTGTTGACCCAGCATTTTGAGATTGTTTTCTGATGTTCTGGTGCTTTGTTTATTATTATTATTATCATTATAGATCTGTTTCTGTTATTCTTGGTGAGGGATCAGTTCTTAGGTTTTGGGTTCTCATGTGTATTGCAGTTTCTGTTCAGTGTCTAGTCTGTCTCTCAGTGTCGTGTCTGCATCTTTGTTTAGTGGTTTCTTGTTTCCTGTTTTATTGTGAAAGTCTTTGTCTTATGTTAGTGTGTGCAGCTTAGCTCTCCCTGTCTCGTTAGCCCTGATCTCTCTCAGCTGTGTCTCCCTCCTGTTACCCATTCCCTGATTACCACCTTGTGTATATTAGCCCTGTGTTGTCCTCAACCCAGTGTCGCGTCGTACCCTCAGATCCTGCCTGTGTGTTCCAGTTAGTGTTTTCATGTTTGGTTTCTGTTTTGTTGGTGCCAGCAACAAAGCTGTGGTTTTCAGTTATATTTCCGTCTCAGAGTCCTGCACTTGGATCCACATCTCCACCTGCGCACACACAGAGCCCTGACACACAGACGTGCGGCTTATTTGGGCAGTTTACTCATTATTTTTTATCAGTCATGGAGGCACCTTTACCTGTTGTTGTTGGGAGTGTTCAACATCCATGCTTGGGTATGGTTGTGCCAGTCATATTGAAGCCAAGTGTAGTTTCAATATCAGTGAAAATTAAGAAAACTTGGGTTTGAAATCCAGAAAAAGTAAAATTATGCCCTTACTCAAGCTAAACCAAGTTTTTTCTGACCTCTGTCAGAAAATAAGCAAATTCATAAATACACCGGTGTAACAGAAGCAAACTTTTGTGCAATGTATGGTTTTACTCATTATATATATAAGTTAACTCAGAATGAGCAGAGCTGCTGTAACAGGCTGCCACACACGGGGGGCGCCGGAAGAAATATATTTTATTTCACATATATTTTCCAGTTTTTTTTTAAAGAATTTTAAACTCTGTTTTATTGTAGTTATGACTGTCTATTTCCATGAAAACTGTGTGTGAATCATAATAAACTCATACTGCGTAAAATGCTCTGGCTTTTGGATCCAGAGTGGTGAATGTAACTGTGAGGGGAGAGGGACCCTCTGCAGGAAAAACACTGTTGAGCCAGTTTATTAAAAACAGATGTCTATGCTATTAATTATGTCTATGTGTGCTGCAGAAAAGCTTGTAAAACCCACAAGTGTATCGGAGCCTCATGACTTGTGTACGTGTGTGTGTATGCGTGTGAGTATGGGTATTCCAGGCTGGCCTCAACTTCCTGTTTGACCTAAGTCAACAGACTCACACATACAGCTGTAACACTGCTGCTACGTCATGTTGCATCACTCGCCAACACTCACTGCTGCTGACCGTTCAATGTGCTTTCCTGTGCACTCAGAGTCACCTAGGAATTTTTTATAGTGAAATCTGAGGCTGCGTGCATTTTATCCAGTCGTGAAATCGCACTTTGGCGAAAAAAATAAATGGAGGTACTTGCAGAGGTCGCAGCAAATGTATGCAGGCCAAAATAGCTTAAACAGTGTACACCATGGGAGATTTTTAATAGCACAGACAGGTAGTCGTCTGAACTATCAGCTTATGTGGGCTGTCGTACATACACACCAGTATGATTAAAACTTCAACAGTGAGGTTTAATTGCCAGATTTGGATGATGACTATACCGTGCAGATTATGACGCGTGTGGGAATAAAACTTTAATCATTAATAATTCCTGAGACGAACACAAATTTTTAAACGCTGATGTTTTTCTTTATGTGGACATGACCTGACATACAGATGTGGACGTGTTAAATGCTTAAACGTGCTCTCGAGTCAGTATGTTTGTAGACAAATACATCAGCATTTAGAGGAAACGCAGGTTTTTTTATTTTCTTGCTGGATTTGGGTTCAGCAGACTGGTGGAGGTGGAGGGTCCTGCTTCTGCATGAGTGTCCCGAGAAGCCAGGTCAGATGGGTTAGACCTATCATCAGAGGCTGCGATCGATGCCTTGTGACAGCCGGGTTTCCTGAGAGATTTATAAAGAAGCATAATGAAACAAAATCCAACAGCACAGTTTCTTTTTTAGCACTTCTAATTCTTAGGAGCACAAAAATATTATTGAGAACTGACATCACAACCAACAACCTAATTAATCTCACACCTTCTACTTCTGTTTTTGTCCTCTACCCACTCCAAAGTCATACTGAGGATCTTGAACTCCCTAATGCTCCACTTTATTCCCTTTTGTAAGAGTTTTTTCTCAGCAAACGGCTGCCTGCTGAACATGAAACTGAACAATGATGATGAGTCGTCTCTACTTTCTGAGGCGGCTGAGGTCCTTCGACATCTGTCTGACAATGCTCAGGATTTTCTTTGAGTCGTGGCTCGTGCTATTCTCTATGCTGTTGCATGCTGTGGGAGCAGGTTGAGTGTCGCAGATACCAAAAAAAGACTCAATAAACGGATTGGCCAGTAATGTTGTGGGGATGGAGCTGGATTCCCTTAAGGTGGTGTCGAATGTTGTCCAAGATAAAGACAATGCTGAATAATACCTCCCACCCACTCCATGACATGTTGCTGTGGCCATCTCCCTGTACAACTCCTCCATCTAATACACTGTAAGCCAGTGGCAGCTGGTTGCTGATGGACTGATGACCTGCACCAGAGACGTACCTCCATCTGGGTCGAGGTAAGAAGCCGAGATCGCCCGGCCTGTAGCGGCTCAACAAAAACAGTGGATCTGTGCCAAGCTTCAAAGTCTCTGGGCTGAGGACAAATGGAACGACAGGACTGTTGTTATTAATTAACATTTTTTTGCGTGTTATCATTTTCTACTTTACCTTAGCACTTTTTCTTTTCTTTTTGAGAAAAAAACATATCATGGTGTTTTTGAAACCAAAACAAAAGTCACAGCAACTAAGCAAAGGCTTATTTATAGAGGCGTACATTGTTTTTTGACTATTTTGAGGCCAACTGGGAGATAATCTGGCTCTCATGGGCCTCAGTCGGGCAAAGATCCAGTTCGCTGCTGTGAAGAACCTGGCAGCTTTCAGCAGATATCAGACCACCATTTTCACGACTCATTACACTAACATACACAAACCGGGCAAAGTGTTTCCAAGCACCTGACTGTTCCAGGGCCAGATGTCTGCAGTTTCTGCCCTCGACTGCTCTTCTCTGGGGAAGTATAAAGAGCGGACTCTGTTCCATGGGATGTGTTGCTTTCCAGGATCTCACGCAGCTTTTGGATCTTCTCCTGAGCCTCAGAGAATTTCTCTAAGCCCTTCTGAGGACAGAGACAGTGTACACATTAGCAGGTAAGTCACAAAATAATATTTTGTTCTCATAATACTATAGCCTTAAAAGACAATAAGGCTAATCAGCTAACAGTGTTCACTTCATCCTAGGCCACCTAATGTGAAAGTGTTAGAATTTTGAGTTTCTTTTTGTGTTCAGAAAAAATCAAAGCACTCACCAGTAGTTGGCAAATTACATCTTAGTTAGGTGAAAGATTTATATGAAATTTTGCCTCTTGCAAAACAATAATCAATACAGTGGCTCAAAATTTCACCTAAAATGAACGAGGTTAATGTGAATAGAAGTAAATCAAACTTGCAACAAATTCCTGCTTTAGTCATTTTAGGGGCTTTTTTCAGTTTCGCGTCAATGTGTAGCAAACAGAGTGTGGACCCAAATGCATAGCTCGGCAGGCGGACTTATCTGAAAACTCAGATTTATTAGCGGGCAAGTAGCAAACTTAACAAACATAGAGCAGAGCTGGAGAAGACTGACAAACAGGGATACACATATGAGGAGAAATCACAACAAAGTGAAGAAAAACTAAGGGCTTAAATACACATGAGATAATCAGGGTGCTGGAAAACATCTGGGAACACAGGTTAACAAAATCTAACTAATGAGACAAGGGAAGCAGAACTGAATATATGCACACGAGACAAGGAATAACAAAATGAAACAGGAAATAATGCACACTGAGACTCAGACTAAGACACGTGAACTTGACACTGGGGAATAATCAGACAGACTGAGAAGACAAAAGGTCAAAACGCAGAGATCAGCCAGACGACACTGGGAGATGCTAAAGACTGAACACAGAAATGAGACAAAGACAGACTTGACACGAAAAAGGGAGCAGACAAGAACCAAAAACTAGAAACATTAGTAACAAAACCCAGAGTCCAACAATCTCAAAAACCTTGGTCAAAGACTCAGGAGCATAACAATGACAATCTATTCATAGATGATTAGATGATCTAATGCAGGGGTGATGAACTCCAGGCCTCAAGGGCCGGTGTCCTGCATGTTTTAGATATCACCAGGGGTCAACACATCTGAATCAAATGATTAGTTCATTATCAGGCATCTGGAGAACTTCAAGACACGTTGGGGAGGTAATTTAGCATTTAAATGAGCTGTGTTGGATCAAGGACACATCTAAAACCTGCAGGATACCGGCCCTCGAGGCCTGAAGTTCCCTACCCCTAATCTAATGTATCACACACAGATCGTTATTGTTGTGTATGTCTTATGATGCCATTGTATCATTTGTGAATCAACGTTTATAGCTTCATGCCATTGTTGTGGAATATCTGGATACCTGGTTTCTTGGATGCCAGTCTCAATAGCAGAACATAAGGAGGGTTTCCAGCAGTCTTCAATTAATACCAATCAAACTGGACCACCAAGCACAGAACTATCTCCCATACGAACATTATGATATGCTGTGGCTACAATCAAATGGCTAAAGGCCATAGTTATTGTCAGGCTGTGTTCTTACCATCACAGCACGTCTCAGAATGTTTGTTGCTTTCTCCATGTCTGCCTTGAGCTGCCTCCTCCTACTCATCTCCTCCTGGAGCTCGGCCTCCAGCTGAGCTGCCTCAGCTTTCTTTTGACTGCACACTTCAGAATCCAAGTTCAGCTGCTGTCTGAAATTATAACAGAATAAAAGTTGACCCAATGTGGGTATGGCTCAGTGGTAGAGCATCTGACTGTTTTTATGTTTTTATGTTTTTATGTATCTCTTTTGTATGTTGCTACTATCAGGAAGTTAAAAAAAATAATCTTGGAGAAACAGAAATAAACAAAAAGTAAAGAAGTAAAGACCTGAGGTCCTGTTTCTTGGCCAGCAAGAGGCTGTAGTTATTCAGCCGAACCTTGAGCTGCTGGCACTTCTTCGACAGCTGCTCTTCTTTCTGTAAATCGGGTGATAAATGTGGAGACATGAAAAATGAAAACGAGTTATCAGTTAAAATAGTGTTACAATATTTTAAGGCAATGCATATCTTCCCACACGGCTCATTCTACATAATAATAAAAAGCAATAAGACTTGTATGTTGCATGTAGCAATGTAACATCAACTTTTTAAACAGAAGGCAGATGTACCAATACAAGCTACCGCTACCTCTAGGAATTACGCAGGCACATTTATGTCCCTTCTATGCAGACATCGTACCTCCTTGAGTTGGATGATGTCCTGGCTAGCTGTGTGGCTGTCCCTCTTCATGTTTTGTACTTCAAGACAGACTTCACTCTCTTGGCATTGCAGGATGGATTTCTCTTTCAAGAGTTTAAAGCTCTCTGCTGTAAGCTCCTTGACTTGTTTAAGCACCTCTGCGTGCTGAATCTTCTCCTCCTCAACATTTGCTGAAACTTTATTTTTGATGGAGCTCCACACTTGTTTCTCACAGTCTTGAAACACTCTGTTGTTGGAGAACAGGGGTCAGTAAGTCGACCCGGCATCCAGAGGGAACAACTCCTCCTGCAGTTATAACTGTAGCTTGAATTTAACTCTGCACTAGATCTTACTTTGCCCAATGTAAATCCAATCGTTTCTGCAGTTTGGCGATGGCAGCTTCATATTCTTCCCTCGTAGTGTATAGCTGCTTCTCAATAAACTCCACGTAGGCCAGTCGCTCTGTCATCCTCCCCCTCTCCTTCTGCTGCTGGTCCAGCTTCTCCTCTGAGTGGTGGAAAGGAGGTGCAAATGAAAACAGGAAGCAAGAAACAATCCAGTGTAAGCTTCACACAGTCTCAACAACGGTTTTGCAAAAATCATGGTTCGGAGACTGTGGTTATGATATTTTTGCAAATCTCTCAAAAAGGCAGACACAAAAATTAAAACAGCAATTTTAAGGTTCAACCCACAATCAAATTAATATATTTTCTCCTGGTTTGGCTATAAATGTGCACAGTGGTGCAGCAGCTAGCTCATTAGCACTGTTGCCTCTTAGTGAGAAGGTTCCTGGTTTCAAACTCCAGATTGGCTGGGCCTTGTGTGCTCTTCTTGTACCTGTGTGGGTTTCCTCCAGTTAATCCACCTTCACCCCACAGTCCAAAGATGCACATCTTAGGTTAACTGCTGACTCTAAATTGGGCATGTGGTGGTGTGTCTCTCCAACTTCTGCCCCATGTTTAGACCAGCTGACTTAACCGAAACTAACAAACACAAGATGAAGAAAAATAATAAATGATCTGACTCAGCGTCTATCTCACTTTGCGACGTGTTCTTTGACATGAGTGTGTCCACTTCCTTCTGTAGCTCCTCCTTCTGCTGGTTGAGATGCAGCTTGAGCTCATCGGTTTCCTTTTCGTCAGCTTGCTGCTGATGCTCCAACACCTTACTCAGCTCCGCAACCTTTCTCTCTACTGCATTTGAGGAGTCTGTCAGGTAATTACATATATCGTCCCTGTCCCTCCCCATTGCTCCATACCAAAATCTGAGGTCATCTATCAGTTTCTTCAGCTCGTCACATCTGAGCTGACACCTGCAGCACAAAAAAAAGGACATATGGGTTTAGAAGTGATGAATCTAATATGAAATGCTAAGCTGAAACTGCTGTAGCTGGTACATCAGAATAGTGAAAAAGGAAGTTTTAAGATTTTATAATTGAGGAAGAAATAATAAATTTACTTGGTCCTTACAGAGGGGTGAGGTGAGGTTAACAGGTTAAGGAGGTGAGTTGAGCCAAGAGTCTTTTTGCCATTGTAACTTCTGCTGAACAGATAACCTCGTCCGGATCATGTCATGTTCAGAGTTTTGCTTTAAAATCATCTGGAAGCGCCACGTTTTCACTAATTCTTTTATTTACAGTATCCGGTAATACATATAGAGCCTCTGCTGATGGACTGCATTTATAGCAAATGTAGCTGTTAAGTTTTGTTGTTGTGAAATATGTGTTGTGTTGTCATTGGAATTTGCAAATAAGTCTAATCATATTCAGATGGTGATACAGAAACTTTGCTTGTTATTTTATGCATAAATGCTATGTCATTGCCACACTGAAGAAAGTTTCAAGTTCTTGACTCTGTTTCTGAAAAAGGATTGTAATGTTGATTCCTTTGCTAATTTACACCTGAGGTAAAGATCGTAAGGAAAGTACGGGCTCAGATTCAGACGGAGGATTCAAACCCAGGTCAGCTAAAGTTATTCTTCTATATTTTACAGTAAATAGAATTTTTAGCTTTCATAATTAAATTATGGATTTGAGCCTGTTTGTTGTCACTATTTCATTTAATTGAATGTTTTTCAGATTTTTTTAAAATCACATGTAAGAAGAATTGCACAGCAGTTAGGCACCGTGTTATTTGTAGCCGGTGTCGTGCCAAAGTAGGTATCCCCGACAGAATTTGTTTCCCCTGTGCTGGGAGCACGCAGGAAGTACTGATGTTTTCATTTTGTGAAAAAGTGAAAAATTAGTATGGTTACATTACCATTCAGTTTGAAGGTTACAACAGAAAATTATATATTTATTGCTCACGGGGTATCAGATGGGATTATTTTAATAAACCATTAACATTTTGGCTGATAACTATTTTTATTCTCCTGTAACTTTACTATATAAAGAGCTAAATCCTCCAAAGTTTCAGGAGTAATGCCTCATAATAAGAAGTGTTTGTGAACGAAAAATCAGCAATGTGGGATACTGTTTGTCCGTGATCAGTGTTGGGAAGGTTACTTTTAAAATGTATACCATTACAGAATACAGAATACATGTCCCAAAATGTATTCTGTAACGTATTCCGTTACGTTACTCAATGAGAGTAACGTATTCTGAATACTTTGGATTACTTAATATATTATCATGCTGTTTACAACTACATGAATGTACTATTGCTGTGATTTATTACTGTTACTGAAGGTCCGCGGCTCCGAACCGTAGTAAAGGGACCTCTGGCTAATACGGCGGGTTCTGTGTCGGGCTCGTAGCTGAAAACTAGCTTTACTTTGTTGTCTGGGTCAACTTTGCTAGCGAGAGACAGAGAGAGGCGTTGAAAGGCTGCTCCAATGGAACTTATTGTTTTTGGAGGAAAACACGAACACGGTGTACAGTCGAGTCTTAATAGCTTACTTACAACTGGGCTCGTCAGGCACTCTTCTTGGCTGCAGTGGTTATTATTATATTTACATGCTTCCAGCTCCCGTTTTTGCTCGATGACAGCTCGTACTTTTCCTTTTTCTCCCTCCCTCGCTCACAGACACATAACGGGTATGGCAGTCCATTCTCCCTGCAGCACGGACTACACTGCCTATGATGCTACATTCTTTAGAGCTATACCGGTAGCATTCTGCCTATTAGCTTAGCACAACAACAACAGGCGCTCCCTCACCCAGGAAACACGCAGAGAGAGCGTCACCCTGTAACCATGGCAACCGTAACGCTGCCGCCTGGAACAACAGCTGTCAAACAAAACCCAAACAGGCCTGACCCGCCACAACATGAAACAGGAAAGTCAAAAATGTCAGGAGTAGTTAGTCATTATAAGAAGTGTTTGTAAGCTAAAAATCAACAATGTGGGATACTGTTTGTCCGTGATTTGGACAGTCCAGCGTGTGCTCCCGACGGAGGGGAAACAAATTCTGTCGGGGATACCTAGTTTGGCGCGACACCGGTACTGTAGAAACCTTCAAGATAAAAGCAGTCAGTCAACATAGCTGCCATTTGATCCAAAAGCTGATGAAGCACACACAGATACATGTAACCTATGAAGCTGTTCTATAATCACGTGTTTAAAAGTTTTGGGACATTTTTGTTTTATATTAAAAGTCGTTCACCCAACAGAGGAGCAGCTATAGTGCAACAGTTTCTTACCTTTCCAGCTCCTTATCTAAGAACTGAATTTGTGTCAAATATAAAGCCCTGTCTCTGTCATCAGGAACTGTCTCATCTGCCATAGTTGCTGATTTTTCCGCCTTTTTTACGATAAACTTGTTGGTGTTGTGTTTTATCTCCACTGCTTTAACGGCACATTTTCAAATAGCACAGAGAAACGATGTTAGTTGTTGCCAGGATACGCTGCATTCAGGGACCGCTTGAAATATTCAGCGCTTCATGTATTTGCTCTAAATGCAAATGTATATATAGTCTGCTGGTTGTTATGGTTCATTTAAGACTTCAGTTTGTTTTTCGTCTGTTTATTTGCAAAGTTGATTTTCAGTTTACAAATGTAGTAGTAACATTAATGAGATTAATGAATTATCTGAAAGAAAATCTAGCAATTATAGCAACAATACCCAGTTATACAGTTATTGTGATAACAATAACTGATTTATTTTATATATTATATTTTAGGAGGTTTTTTTTGTTTAGTTTAGTCATTTATATCATTGTTTATATGTATTGGGATTATCCTGAAGCACCTAATTACTAATTGTATGGTTTTATAGACACTTATAATCACTAACTGATAACTGTTTACTGCCCTTAGTTTTCATGCTCCTGAGCTTCTTATCTGTCTACAGAGCCACCTTGCATATGCAGAGGAAACACAGCACCTCTCAGGCAGAGCTGTACATGCTTGTCTGTTGGCTGACAGTCAGTCTGCTCTGGGTTTGATCGCATTACTCCCCATGACAAAAGCTCAGTGCTGCTCTGTGAGGTAAAGAACACAAACGCATGGTCTCTGACTATCAAGAGGCTTACATTTGTGGGCTTTTAAAGCGCAACTACACCTTCAAATTATGCAGTCACAGCAGATGCATCGCAACAGAGGAAGGAGTTATGAACACTTCACTGCCACTGAATATGTGTGTATATAATTTAGCCTTGACAGTTTTACTGCATTGTTCACCTTTTGTACAGAGAGCAGAGGTTGATGAAAGGTTACATGAAGACTTCAGAAGGTTTTATCAGTCAGTAGATTTTTTTTTCTTTCCTCTTCTTCAGTTCTGACAAAATCGACTCTCCCTCAACACAAAAGACGCACCACGAGAGTCGTCCAACCCACGGATCTATTAATACCTGCAAATAGAGGTGCTCCCTGAACATGTGGCTGCCAAACCAAAATGTTTCTCTAATTACTCTGTTTGGTCTCAAACAGACACACAAAGTTCACAAAACCAAGTTGATCTCAATGACTCATTTACTTTATTCTTTTTTTCATATCACTTGTTTGAATTTGTGATTCTGATTCAGTTTAATTTTATTTCATTTCTAGGTTTCAGGTTATGTTTCCAGTGTAGTTTTTATTGTTTGAAAATGTTTAGTCTTCATTTAGTTGTCGTCCGAAGTCAAAATTAACAAATACTAAAACTTAGGGTATTTGATTTTTTTGGGTGATATGATTTTGTTTTAGTTAGTTTTACAAAATTATTTCACTTGGTAAACTATAATAACCTTGATCTACAAAGGTCTTTTGCAGGAAACAGTAGGCGTACATTTTAAAAAGTGAATGTGATGTTTGCAAGTTTCTATGTAACGAAGCGTGAAGTCTCATAAAAATCCTAATATGAAGACTACTACTTAATTAAATAACAGACCTCGGTAGCTACGTTACAATATGACAACCACAGCTGGGCAAACTAATTATATCTAATTATATTATTTAGAACTAATTATGTGTTTTCAGTTTCTGAAGATTGAGCACGATCTTTCTTTTGGCACAAAGTAAAAATACCAATTCCAATATTCAGTCAGACCTTATAAAAGTAAAATGTTTGGTTAGCTGCGTGTGACTCAAACAGGAGTTCAAACCCAGCATACACCTGTGTTTGCATACCTTCAGGTACAGTCAATCATTTTCATTGCTGAGGTTTCTCCTATGCACATTGTCATAACCTGTGAAGTGTCCTGCACGCTACCTCCACCACCCACAGATATTCAGCCCGAGGCCGGCATACTGTAACTCAGCTGTCTCTGTGTTATTGTCTGTTTTTCTCTGTTGCATCGGCCCCTGGGAGGACGATGCCCTCAAAATACAAATAATGTGCTCTTTGCACGAAAAGTGAGACGGATATGTTTCCTCACTGGGAAAGGATTAGATGGTGGAAGACATGAGCAGAAAGATAAAACAGCTTGTGGTGGAAAGTGAGGGTGTGGAGGTTAAGACATTCAGCTCTCACGACACGAGTCGTGAGTTCATTTTCTAAAAATATCTTTTCCTTTTGTGGAAAAACTCCGACTTTAGCACTAAGATATTTCATAGAAACTTTAGACAAATCAAACTCTCAGAAAAGGTTCATTCTTTTTTTTCCCAATAAATTATAAGTTGTCAATTATTCCAGCAAGATGGAAAAAGCTTTTGCTTGGCAAATAATCACTGATTATTTGCATATTAAACTTAATGTGAGTCGAGCAAACACACACGTACAGAAAACGTACAAAAACCTTCATTATCCTTGCATGTAATGCCTTGTCATATCTCACAATATTAAAAGCTTTAGCCAGGACTGTCTGCAGTGACAGTTATGTCTCCATGTTTATGCAAAGATTTTTTGTTTTCTGGTATTTGCTGGTCCCAAACCATCTTTGACTACAACAGCCAGCTTTATACCTCTCCCCTTGTCCTTTTGATTACCAATATTTAAATTTTTGACTACTCTTGAACTTTGCCACAGTAAGAGCACCTAAACCTTAACCCTGTCCTATTAACATTAGCTGGAGTTTGTGTCCTAGTTGCAGCAACAACAGATAAAAAGAATGAGAGACGAGAATGTGATCTGCTGCAGGCCTCGGGCTGCAGAGCACGGGAGAGGCACGCATCGAAATAGCTGCTTAAACAGTGTTTTTACCAATCTGTGTCTGAATATGCTACCTGTTTGTTTCCCGGTTGTCATGGCAGCCGGTAATTAAACCTAAAAGCACACCAAGTGTTGCTGAACACAGCAATCAGCTTCTGCTCCTCCTCCAGTTAGTCTCACATATTTTGTGTTGACTGGCTGACAATATCACAAAGAGATTTAAAGACATGAAGCGCATGAGACTGGCTCATTAGCTTGCTGTAGTAACACAGTTTTACCTGGCGACAGATGGAAAGTCAGCGCCATCAAACATAACACAACATGGCTCATTTATGTTTTCAGTTTAATTTTCCTTTAGTCAGTAAATCCAATCACACTGCTTTAAAGCTTGAGGCCATGGGTTATCTAACTCTAAAGTAGAATTTTATTAAATTACTTTAAACTAAAAAACCTTTAGGAATTGTTCTAGAGGATTGTGGTGGATGTTTGCAAATTTAAAGAGTGGCAGGTGGTGGCGGTGGAGCATTCATCAGTTGTCATAACACCATAAAGTCAAATACGGACAGGCTGTTCAATTGAAACCCAGTGTGCTTACTGATAAATTCCACTTGGTGCTGCGATTATTATTATTAGCCTTCAAATTACAGGTTGTGCTTTTGGAACAAATATGAACGGATACCTTTTAACTGCCACGACAAAGAAGAACAAAACCTTTAGCAACCACTTACCAACTCAAATCACACCTGACCATCACCATTTACAACATCCTGAATGCCACTGATGTCGTTAGGATATTAGAATGCTGCTCGCTTATCTCAGCTCAGAAACATTTAGATGTTCCCACAATAATTACAATATTTTCAAGTTATTCACTGCAGGAAAATGTTGTAAATAAAGGTGCACTCTGTAATGTAAAGTACATGTAAAGTAGGCCCTTGCATGAATGCAGTTACATCTCTCACATGCCCCGCTTATAAAAAGGATGCGATCTACATGTTTGGGGAGAGTGTGAATCATTCTTATTTGTAGCGACTGTTTACAGATGTTGCCTAATCACACCACAGTAATAATGTTGCAGTTATCTTTGTGAGAACCAGTTGGGTTCAGACCACGGCCATCAAACAGACCAAAATTGACCTGGCAAAGACTCCAATCTGGCCCACTCACATTTCCAGCTTTGGAAAATGTAAAGGAGTAAAGGTATAAATCTTGGAATTTTAACTGTATTTGCATATGATTTATAACTTTTCCTACCGAAAAAGACCTCCCTCGTGGCCATGCATATCACACCAATGTAATTAAGTAACAGATAAACAACTGGGCAATGAGAAACAACTTTTAAATTGAATTTACACATTTATCATGCAGAAACACTGAGGTGTACCGTACTGTAAGATATCTCAGGGACTAAATGCATAGTTAAATTTCTTTACACTTACAGAAAGGAGAGTTTCACAAGTAGGCTGTGTGTGCTTTATAATTATTTTTTTGGATGCCTCTCTTTGTTTTACATGGCTTCAGTGGTCTGACGGATAAAACTTAGCTCAAATTGGTTAGGTAAATTGGTTAGGCTGCGAGTTTGGCACTAAATTGAGAGGGTTTCATTTAGAGGAGGTAGAAATGTCCTGATATTCAAACCATAATATTGTTGGATGAAGTTATTATCCACCTACATTTAAACCAATTATAAGAAGAGTTGGAACGAGGCCCATTTGACAATTTAGATGAATTGAAACTGGAATTTCCCTCTTTCGAAACAAAAGCTAAATAATGAAGCTGAATTCTTTGGGCAGGGTGTTAGCTGCTGTGATTACTGCTCAGGGAAATATTTGTCTGTAGCATTAGGCTGTAATAACTTTTTTTCAAGCGCTAACCTGCCTTAACCTTTTGTTTCCTGCAGCCCAAAGGCCGAGCCTTTTCCTCTCAGGTGTGAACCAGGAGATAGGTATTCTGTCTCCGTGCCAGTACAAACGATGTGTAGCTGAGTCTGAAGCATCAAACAGCATTAGGGCTGCTGACAAACATGGAGGATTAAAATAAGAATGAAGGGGAGGAAGTATTGGTTGTCTGTGCCAATCGCATCCCCTCTGATACACAAAGACTTTCTGGTAATCCCACCGCACCAGGATCCCCTTTCCTAGGTAAACCACCTGCATGGAGTGGAATCTTTGGAATGCGTGCCTGTGTCTTCCTGCACTGAAGAATATGCTATTAGGCAACCGAGTTTTAGTATTCACTTGTAAGCGTGCTTTATCATAAAAATGATGTATTTGTGGTAAAGGATGTGAGGTATTAAATCTCCTCCGGTGGGTTTAGCCTTGAGGGCGAGAGCATTTGAGCGTACGATGGGGGCAGGAGATGCCCCCATCGTACGCTCAAATGCTCGTCATCACGTCATCCTTCTTTCGCATTTTAGTGTTACAAAGTTAAATGGAAAAACAAACGCAGTTTTTACCAGAACTTGTTTTTTTTTTTAAGCAGAAAGCTCCTTCCCATATGGAAAAGACATATATAAATCTTATAAAGTTTCTATCTGTCTTGTATGAAACTTGTATGAAAAGCATACAAAAGTGAAAACACATATAACATCCCTTGAAAAATTATATAATGAAACTTGTATGTTTTGGATACTTACTAAAAAAATATATGAAAGTAATGAGAAAGTGGCCACTTTCATGAGTAAATCATATATGTTTTTACTATTTCTTTTCCATATGGGTTGAATCACGACACTTTCAGTAATTTGAAAAAACAAAACAAACAAACCCTTGAATGACTCACAATAAATTTATGCCTTGTTAGATACTAGGTTATGATAAAGATCCCATTTTCTAAATTGTTTAATCCTGCCATGTCACAATTCCATTACTTTTAAATCAAAATTATTGTGGCTCTGACCCTTAAAGTTTATTTCTTTTAAACTTCAAATACAAATAAATCACATTTTGGCCTTTTTCAGACAACAAAAAAGCCATGATATAACATAAGAAACAGAACATGAATACAGAACTATAGAAAGTCCAATTTAATGTGATTTTATATTATTGTAGATTCAGACCCAGGTCTTCATACAGTCTGTAGTTTTCCATGCCATTTATAGTATTGGTTTCTGCTTTTCTCTTTGTTTTATACCCACATGTAATTTTCCAAAACATGTAACTAAGGAGTCTTTGCAATTAACATTAATTTCACCCATTTACCTTTTCATTTTAAGACAAAAGGACGAGCATGGTGTACCAGACTCGGCAAAGCCATGCCAGTACCTGTCCTGCAGAGTCTGAATCATTTCCTTTCATTTGCACAGTGCTGAGTAAGGTTTCTGTATAAGTTTATATCTGAACTAGGAGAACGCGATGATTAACATTCATGTTGACCTTAAAATGTGTTACATCTTTAAGGAAAGTGTTTTCAAGAGAAAGAGAACAAGCTGCCTATAATAATATATCACAACCTCAAGTTATTCATGTCCAGTTATTAACAAATCAATACCTATTATCAATTATGTTTCAACATCTAGCATGCTAGCCTCATTGGATTTTTTTATGTACAAAGTACACTTAAAAAAAAACCTAAGAAAATAAAATGTATATACACAAAGTGTAGTAGGCTACTAGTCCCTTAAAAGTAACTTCTGTCCAGAGTTGACCTGCTTTGGTGGAGGTTTGTGTTTGTGCTTCTTGTTTTTAGTAAAACACTAAATTTGTCACAGTAGTGTGCGTTCACACAACTGTGTGACGTGTGAACCATTCAGAATGTTTTACTTGGTATATTATGTGAACAAAAGAGTGACGTTAATGCTTCCAAAGCACGACGCGTGCACATGAGCTTTGTCTTACGCTGCGTTCTTGCGCGCACTAAACAATGCTGATGACAAAAGCTGTTACGTTTTTGTATTTTTTTATCTACTTATACAGGTGTTGGTTTTATTACAGTGTTTATTGTAAAATAATATTTATAAATGTATATTTATATTATTTTACCCTAATGTTAACAGTTATTGAACAGTTGTGGTCTGTGGGATCAGCTGAGTGTGTTAACATCTTTGCATCTTTGTTGCTTTTTATTGTCAGTCTAAAATTGATGCAACTAACTGCAACCACAGCAAAAGGATTTCAACAGCATTTTTCTTCTTTTGTCTTTTATATCCTTTTCACTTTCTTTGTGGATCAAACATGAGCTCTGGGTGGGGACAGAAAGATTACATGAGTCTTAATATAAATAGGCTAAAGGACAATACTTGAGTGAAATATTTGTTCCCTTTGGTCAGGGCTTGAACCACTGACACTCCCTAAGTGAATCACAGCTTACGCTCAAGTGCTCCTCGGATTTACCCTTTTTCCAAGCTTGGAAAGTATTTCTTCTGATTGCATAGCGCAGGGGTAGGCAACTCCAGGCCTCGAGTGCCGGTGTCCTGGAGGTTTTAGATGTGTCCATGATCCATCACAGCTGATTTAAAGGGCTAAATGACTCCTCAGCATTTCTTGAAGTTCTCCAGAGGTCTGGTAATGAACTAATCATTTGATTCAGGTGTGTTAACCCAGGGTGGGATCTAAAACCTGCAGGACAGGAGTTGCCTACCCCTGCGTATTCTCAAGCTTTTAAAACTGGAAAGTTGAAACAATGGATGCTACTGAGGATGCGTTGACCACACATTGATTTTGACATACTAAACCCAAACTATATATAATTAACATACTAAATAAACAGATTAAAACTCCAATAAATACTCCAAAATACAAGATTGATTATGTGTCATGGTTTGAGTAATTTTAAGAATTTATGATATAAAATGTTCATTCAAAATTGCGATTTGTTCAAAATGAGCGATTAGTTCAAAACCATAACAGTAACATCAAAACATGTTTTTGTTAAACTACAGCTTATCAAAAGAACCCAACAGAAGACCAGCACATTAAGGAGCTGAAAACTCGTAGATTTGTCTCTTTGATGACCCAACTAGGGATCAAATGGTCCAACACAATGTAGAAAAGAGTTTCACATCTATATTTTAGATATTTTAAACATTTTAAATAATTTCCTCTTTGCCCCTCATGAAGAAATTCCGTTCCTAACCTCTAAGCACCAAGTCCAAGTATTATAGCCATGCACTTAGATGAATGCCTTGGCCTATTATGACATGCCACCAAGCTATATTATTATTATTATTATTATTATTATTATTATTGTTGTTGTTGTTGTTGTTGTTGTTAATTTGTTAAGACAGAAACAAGTTGAAACATGAGGCATGATTTAATCAATAGGTCATTGCAGACAAGGGGTAATGATTTTAAACATTTATATTGAGTTATTGGGTTTGCTATCTAATACATGTCAACTGCAAATACAAAGTTGTCACTTAAGAGCCTTTGCGAATGTGTTTGATTCATCATAATACAGAAAACAGTAATCAATACAATATTGACTGGAGAAGCAGATAAATAAGAACATATGGATTATGAAATGTTTGAAGGATTTGAGGCTCTGTGAGGCAACTTAAGATTTAACTGTTTGCGAGTTTTAACAGCACACAAAGAAGCTGGAAATGAAGAGAAAAGCAAAAAGCCTGTCTTTCTTACAGCAGCCTTTCAAGTACATGCAGTGTTGGGGAGTAACGGAATACATGTACCGCCGTTATGTATTTAAAAATACAAAATATGAGTAACTGTATTCCGTTACAGTTACCGTTTAAAAAGGTGGTATTTAGAATACAGTTACTTTGTTGAAATAAATGGATTACACTGCGGTACTGTCAGGACTGTTTGGGTTTTGTTTGACAGCTACGTTCTGTTGTTCCAGGCGGCAGCGTTACGGTTGCCATGGTTACAGGGTGACGCTCTCTCTCTCTGCGTGTGTCCTGGGTGAGAGAACGAATGTTGTTGTTGTGCTAAGCTAATAGGCAGAATGCTACCGGTATAGCTCTAAAGAATGTAGCATCATAGGCAGTGTAGTCCGTGCTGCAGGGAGAATGGACTGCCATACACGTTATGTGTCTGTGAGTGAGGGAGGGAGAAAAAGGAAAAGTACAGCTGTCATCGAGCAAAAACGTGAGCTGGAAGCATGTAAATATAATAATAACCACTGCAGCCAAGAAGAGTGCCTGACGAGCCCAGTTGTAAGTAAGCTATTAAGACTCGACTGTACACCGTGTTTTCCTCCAAAAACAATAAGTTCCTTTGGAGCAGCCTTTCAACGCCTCTCTCTGTCTCTCGCTAGCAAAGTTGACCCAGACAACAAAGTAAAGCTATTTTTCAGCTATGGGCCCGACACGAACCCGCCGAATTTGCCAGAGGTCCCTTTACTACGGTTTGGAGCCGCGGACCTTCAGTAACAGTAATAAATCACAGCAATAGTACATTCACGTAGTTGTAAACAGCATGATAATATATTAAGTAATCCAAAGTATTCAGAATACGTTACTCTCATCGAGTAACATAACGGAATACGTTACAGAATACATTTTGGGGCATGTATTCTGTAATGGAATACATTTTAAAAGTAACCTTCCCAACACTGAGTACATGTGACTTATAATGTCAAAATTAGTGGAACCCCTGCATGACAGTCGGTGTCCACTCACTGCCTGTTGCATGCAGCACTTTGGGATAAATGACTCTGCAGCTTTACCGTAATGCATTTGATGATATACTGTGTGTCGCGTGCAAAAATACAGACAAGAAGCTAATCAAAGCACCCTGAAAACATTCCAGAAATTTCAGCAAATTTCTGTGGTCAAAGCCTGAGGAGAGACAGGGAAGACACAAGTTCAGCCCACACGCAAGGAGAGGTGAGGAAACCTGTAGCTTGACTCTTTGAGCTCTAGCTGGAATTGTGTCCTTGTCTACTGTGCAACTTTTTTCTGTGGCATTCACCTTTATTACAGAGGCTGACCATAAAACATGACTTGAATGTACTTTTATTTGATAAAAAATCAGTTAGTTGGAGCTCCAGAGGGTGTTTTGCTCGTGCTGCTGAAGGAACATATCAGCCAGGGATGATATGTAAAAACCAAAAATAAAAATCCTTCTGAAAAATAAAGTTCCTTCTAAGGAATTGTGGCATTATACGTGGACCTGTTGAGTAAAAATGTTCCGTGTGTAAGGCCCCAGTCAAACGCATTATCAACAAGACACTGTTAGACATTTCATTAAACTTCATGGCAGAATGGTGATGATGGAGAGTACTTAACTGAGCCAGCAATCCTCAACTTTGCCTTCTGGCTTGAGGTGGTAATGCAGCTGCACCATGGATTTTCCCTACAGCAGGGATTTTTAGGGAGGAGGAGGCAGAAAAGCTTCCTTGGGGGGGAAAGGAGTTTGCGTGCATCCAAAAATAATCTTAACTCCTAACAACAATAATTCCCGAGGTGGGTGGCGTCCAACTGGCCAAAGGCAGACTGACAACACCTACTCTGCACATATTTAAAGAGTGTGTGCTTCAAACTCAGACCTAGAACCAGACTGGTGATGAAGATAGATAGGGCAAAACAGAGGCATATGCTGCGTGCAAAAACTATTTGAAGTCTGACAAAGAGAAGCAGGAGCTGTTTATAACAGAGACTTCCTGATAATAATATCAAGGTATTAAGATCAGAATACCAAAGCACAGAGAAGCTGAAACATAAGACTAGCAGGACAAAGAAGAACCTTAAGGGTCGACAATGCCTTTCTCTTCCTGCTACAAACCTGTTGCCCTGGGGCCTCTGGAAGAATCCAATACCCTGACAACATCCTACTCTTCCTCTCCACCTCCCTCTCCAACTCGGTTTCGCCGTCCCCGTCGGGTCCTGTATCCAGCCTTTCAGAGCAGGAGGCCCCCACTCAGGGAAGCTCCTGACAAGGCCTGTCGCTGTCTTTTGTTCCTGTCTGTGCTCGTCTTCCTGCAGATCTACACAGAGGAGCCACACACCTGCACAGGTTAGTTTGAGTACGCTGACACGCACCGATAAATGAATCATTACGTTAATATCTTTATCTTTCAGGAGTCACTACAAAGTCTCCTTTATGACTGAATTTGATGCAGATCAGTAAAGATTAGTGTAGAGCTCTTACTCGTGTGTGGGCGAAGGGTAGTTACGGGTTTATGGCTAAATGGCTATTTTATACAAGATGTCCATACATGTTTTAACCACAAATAAGGGGAATTTAAATATGCATTTTTTTAAACTTTCTTTTTATTGTTTTTCTTTAAACACTTTAAACAACAAAACAACAACAACAAAAAGATAAATACAACAAGTAGGATAACAAACAAACAAACAAAACAAACAAAAAAAACATGTTGAATCTCCTTGTTTCTACAGTTTGATCATTTCTCATTATCAATGTGTTGGTCTTTATCCTGTTAGGTTTATGTACTCAGTCCATTTCTCCCACTTTTTATGGTATTGATCTTCCTGAGTCCTTATTCTGTAGGTCAATTGTTCCATGGTTTGTATTTCATCTATAATTTTGATCCATTCGTCCTGTGATTGTGGGTCTATCTTGTTCCATTTTCTTGTAATTGCCTTTTTATAGGCAGCAAGCATAATTTTCAATATGTATCTATCTTCTTTCATCACATTTCCCGTAATGACACCAAAGTATAATAATGTACAAGTCTTAGATACAGCATAACCCAGAATTTTACCTATAACTAAATGAACATCTTCCCAAAATTTTGTAATCTTGGGACAGAACCAGAACGTAAATAAACACCAAATACTGCAAACTTAAATATGCATTTATAGAATGTGTTGAACTTTAGTTGAACTTTGTTCTTTGAATTTGAATTTAAAATTGTCATTCTGTGGATTCACAAGATTTTGGCAAATACACTGTTCATCTTTTGATCAATAATTAAGTGTTAACATACAATACTCTCTTTATATGAAACAAAAACTTCTTTTTTACAGTGATTGAGAGCCAATGTGCAGATCCAGCAGTGTGTCAACTTGAGGCTGGTGATGGGAGCCTGGGCACATCCCAAGGATGGACAGGGGAGGAGCCCTGGAGGATTCAAACAGTGGATCGAGGATCAGAGACACAGGTGGAGTGTGTGGTGGCATGATGGAGGACAAAGCCACTAAATGCGAACATGGTGAATGAGAAAAGGGTAAAAGAGAGGAATAGCCACACAGACAAGGTTAAGTTCGAATACTGTGTGGAGATGGTTTCCTCTTAAAAACATTTCTACATGCTAGTTTGATTGGGGATGGACAGTGGTGGTTTCCAAAGAATGTGCTCCACCTGTTCTGCCACCGCCACTGAGATGACACTCCAGCTCGACAACAGCAATTATGTGGGACAGTGAAACGTGGATGAGTTCAGTCAAAACTGATAAGAAGGGTAATATTTTCCACTGAAGATGTGTCAGGCAGATCTCAAAGTTAAACTGGTGTGACCACATTACAAACAAGGAAATGTGGAGAAGGACGAAAGCATGAAACAGATGTCACCAGAAGAGAAACAGAAATGAGAAAGGCCTAAGCTTACATGGTGTACAATGTGGCACAAAGACTTGAAGCAAATCAGTAGTGCCCGGCAAAGACACAGGATGACCTATTGTAAATAATAATGTTCAGTCAAAGGCTTACATTTTAACATTTCAAATATAATGTAACTATTTTGTGAATATTTCTGTCTGAGTGTGTAACCCTGTGGTAAAAAGTACATATTTATTCAGAGAGTGTATTTTTATATAGCAGCACCATCCGTACTTTGTTTGCTACACTCATTTTAACACGTATCATCTGCTTTTTTAAAATAAAGAATAAATTGTTCATGCAAATAACTCTATAAATACGACCATGCCTTACAGTACCTTTTTCTGTTAGTGTTATGCTTAAAAGATGATGTATTTTTTTAGTCAATGTATGTGACTAAAAGTATGTGAGTGCTTGTTTCACCACTGGTGTGCAGTAAAAACTCTTTGTATGATGACAAGTTTCTGGTTTGACCTGTTCTCTGCTCCGAAACTGATCATTGTTGCAAGAGGCATTTTCAAACCAACCTTCACTCTAACTGCTATGTGAGGTAAACTGAGCAATGCCTGTGGGGGTGTTTACTGTGAGCACAGGGGTCTTTGAGTAACTGACTCATGGGTAATCCCTCAATCAGCCCACGCAGGCTGCCATAACAAACACGCACAAGTCTGAGATTGTCAGGTGGAATACGCGACTGGCTGGTATCACTGTGAGAAAGTAGATGTGTTGGCACATGCCCGGTATGTCTACTTGTGTTGAGTTGTAACACCAGCTGATTTCTCTGATACGGTGTTGATGCCGTTATATGTAATTTATATTCTGCATTAACTTAGATTACCTTTTGAACTTTAGACTGGAAGATTATGCTAGAGAAACAAAAACTTGCCAGTGGCACAGAGAAAACGGCTAAAATTAAATAAAATAAAGAGCGTAAATGCAAATATTTGTGCAAAGCTTTGAGCAAAAAGCAGTTTTAAAATCCTAATTGGTGTGAATGTGTGTGTGAATGGGTGGATGACTGAATGTAGTATAAAGCGCTTTGGGGTCCTTAGGGTATTTGTATAAGCACTATACAAATACATACCATTTACCATTTAATTAAAGCAAATGTGTTATGTTTAATCGTTTAGCTTAAAAAAGGTAATGAATTGTAATTTTATGATATTAAACTTCTTTCCAAGAAGAGCAGGACAGACGAGATCTGCAAAGAGTGGTGCGCTCAGCCGAACGCATCATTCAATCAGAGCTCCCTGACCTGCTGTCCATCTACACCAAGCGGTGCAAGTCCAAAGCTAGGAAGATTATGATGGACCTCTCCCATCCCGACAATGGACTCTTCTCACTGTTGAGGTCTGGGAAGCGCTTCCGCTCCCTTAAGGCCAAAACGGAGAGAATGAGGAGGAGCTTCTTCCCCCAGGCTATTCGGGCCCTGAACCAGGTGTAGGACTGGACTCTCACACACATCACATCACCACACGCACCACCACTCATTTCCTATAATCCTATAATTCCTATAATTTATAATCTTGATAATTCTTTCTGCTATTTGCACATTTTTTACTGTAAATTTCTAAGTTAATTTGTAAATTTTGCAGTAACCTGTAAATTGTAAATACTGTAAAACTTTTTTTTTTCTGTCATTTAATGGTCGGGCATTGTACAGCTACAAGCATTTCACCCCCATGTCATACTGTGTATGGTTGTGTGTGTGTGACAAATAAAATTTGAATTTGAATTTGAATTTGAAAGAGATTCTATGTGACTGGGGACATTAACGATAATTTAACAGCACGAATAACACGAAAACCATCATAAACCGTCACATTCAGTCTAGACATTCAAAACATTAGTAGTCAGAAGAAACGGCCTCAAGAAACGACCGAAAGAAGACATCTGCCTCAAGAAGATGATGTCAGTATGGACTCGTAATATTTAGCATTTGTGTCTTGCTGTTTTGCATGTCTCTTCATTCAATCTCATAAAATTAGTGAGTGCATGAGCTCATTCAGCAATATGAGCATGTGCATCACCTCACGTCAGCAGGTCGACACACCGTCGGTTTGGAGTAGCAGATCGTGGAGCATGTATACCAGTGCACAAATGCATTAATAACCCCCTGCAGCTAATAATCGCATCAAGTCTGTGCTGCAGGTCTACCCCAGTCTGCCAGCATTTACCACAATATACCATAAATCATATAAACAAAACGAGCTGAGTGAGTCAGTGTGCCTGTGTGACTGCTGCAGAAGTGTTTTGTTGCTGATTTTATTTGGCACCTTTAACGGGAACAAAATGTAAGATATCCAAACAGCCCTTGAGGAAATACAGACACATTGAGTCCAATCGCTTTGTCAAGTGTAAAAGAAGGTCACCTGTTGAAATACCTTTTTCATGTTATAGTGTTCAAGCGACTGAGATTCCCACATTAAGGTCATCCCCTGTCAGTGATGTGAAGAGCAAGAAAAAACTGTCTGAAACCAGGCGTGTAATCTGAAGCATGAGCTTTTGGCTCATACAGAGTATTTGTATATACACTGACCTTGTCATGTGAAACTTGGTCAGGTTGAGTATGAACAGCTACCATTGTAACGGTATATAGATGAAAGACATGGAAAAGCAGAGCAGGTCTAGTGCTCTGTGTGAAATTGTAAAAGTACAATTTGCTTTGTTTAGATAAGATCGGACATACATTTAATAAATTCACTAGCATCATAAACTATCATAGAATACACTTACGTAGTGTGTTCATGTTTGATGTTTACAGAGAAGACAAAACATCTTTCACAAATTGTACACTCAAGCTTATTGATGAGGTCATGCGACGTAATCTCAAAGACGAAACAAAGAGGAACATGGCAAGCTGTAAGTAACTATCAATAGACTCATTAAACATTGACATGTGACGTTTTTGTCACAGGTGTTTTCAAAGCACACTAGCTCATGACCTCAATGGAGCTGTAAAACCTCACTCAGCTGGCATGACTGAGCTAAACAGAGCCATATTTAGACAGACGAGCACACAGAGAGATGTGGCTAAAGGCTGAGGTGATAGATTCAGCTATAGCGCTGTGAGTGACTACTGAGGTGATTAAAAGTTAAAGCCTTTTAAAAAAGAAGAAGAAGAAGACATAGCGTCACCTCAGAGCAGGATGACAGTTTGATGAGCTGGAATGTCGGTTTCTGTCAGTGATGCCAAGAGTGTGTGTGTGTGTGTGTGTGTGTGTGTGTGTGTGTGTGTGTGTGTGTGTGTGTTTCCTTCCGGCTGTCGCCAAAGTGCTTGCACATTGGGGGTCATATGATTGTTGGGTTTTTCTCTGTATCTATTGTTGTACGATCTACTGTACAATATAAAGCGCCTTGAGGCAACTGCTGTTGTGAATTGGTGCTATATAAATAAAACTGAATTGAATTGAATTGAATTGAAGTGTGTGTGTGTGTGTTTGTTGACTGTTGTGTATATATGATTCACAGATGTCCTAAGAGCAACAAAATATTTACTGCAGGTGTGCGCAGGTGAGCGCACAGGTGTATGACTGTGTCTTTGTTCATTTGGTTCCCACAGTGTCACATTAAGGCACAGATGACATACACTTAGTAAGTTGGTCAGACTCCGGTAAAGGAAACTGCTGTAACATTGCTCCTCTCATCTCCTTTGCCCGATTTACCCATTTGATGAAAGAAAAACAAAATAAAATCCATGATAATTACAGTGAGTTCACACAGTGCCCTATTTTTTCAGTAAGGTTGCAAAATTTGGGAGCATCTTATCTCTATGCTGTGCCTGGTTTCTGGATTCGGTGTTTTAAAATTTGCATATTTTATGTGGAAATCGCCAAGAAAGCATCCTGAAGGGAATTCCTCTGATCCAGTCTAGATAAAATAACCATGCAGGCCTGGAGGAAGGGAGTGTCCATTCATCTGCTCATATATCCATCTTTTTCCAAGATACACCCTGGATGGGTCATCAGTCGATTATAGGGCTAACACAGAGACACAGATAACCACCCACATTCACATTTACACCAAGGAATTTTCTCAGACTGAAGATGGAATGAAATGCAAGGTTGGCTCCAGGAAAAATGGAATATGACACACATACACATTAGTGAGGCAATAGCCAATATGCAGAATTATGTGAAGTGGAGGTGACTCCAGTGTACAGAGTCTGATCCAACCCAGCAAAGTAGGGTGACCACATGCCCCACTTCATGTGGGACACATCATTTTATTGGATCTAGTTTACCAAAGTTTGCAGACGTTGCTTAAAAAGTCCTGTGGCACTCGTAAAACCGTTCAACATGAAGTGCAACAGAAAACAAGAATGCACACGTGTGCAAAGATTATGCACACGTGTGCAAAGATTATGCACACGTGTGCACTGGGCCCATGGCAGTTCACCGTGACACAGGAAATTGTTGTCAACTTTTAATCTCTGTGACCGACAGAAACTTTGCAATTTGCAAGCTCGTCAACTAAAAATAGGCTGTGTGAAGATTCTGCTGTCAATCAGCCAACAATGACACTGCTCACATTGTCTGGCAGACAACCTTAAACGAGAGAAGGAAACACCCTTATTGTACGAGGCATATAAACACAGAAAGGTTATCAGATCAGAACAGGAAGCTTTTTTAGACACTAGAGATAATAATAAATGCAGTAGGTAACTCTTCTCTGTAAAACCTGGACTCTATTTCCGATTTGTTGACTTTAAACCTTGACTTGGCTTTAGTTTACTGAACTTTTCTCATTGTGTGGTTCTCAATTAATATATCTGACATTTGTTGTGAGTGGAGAAAATCTCCATTAAGACCACAAGCATTTGTGGACCCGGCTGTACACATGTTTATTTGTACTATAAAGTAAACAAAGAGCATTTTATCATGAGATTATGTAGCGACTAACTCACCTCAGGAGCCTTCAAGTGGCCATTAGATAAGCCACGTTTTATTTTTGAGGGGGCATCCGTGTTTTTCAGCTCTGGGGTTTTCCCTTTATTTACGGAAAATATTTGTTTTGCATGTTAATGCCTGTGTCCCTGTGGGTGTATTAATGCCCAGAACTAATAGAAGCACACAGTAATTCTAGTAAGGATGCATGCAAAACATATTTTCCTCTTCCTGGTTTTCTTTCTGGGGGTTTTTTGCACGTTTGTGTATGAATGACTCTTTTCAGAAATAATCATGATTATCTCATAAAGTCTCATATTTTTCCTGTTGGGGAAATCCTTTGATGAAAGCTATCTGCAACCATCCTATTAACCATGTTGATAGTAAGTAAAGGGATTTGAGTTTGTCAGAAAGGCAAGAAGAGCTGCAGGATTCTACTAAAAGGTCTTGTAATATCATGAGGGGGCTGTAATCAAACAGAACAATACAAATAGGTAATTGGTATTTTAACATAACAAAATGAAATGTTCTTCTCATATTCCCTAATTCAGCCAGTCATTCAAATTTAGTATTTCTGTATAATAGGAAATTACATCAGCATGACACACTGTTAGCTAAATAATAAATAAGTAAACAGGTTGCCAAAGCATGTCCCAAGTAGTCAGACTCAGAACAGTCTTCTTTAAAGACAGACTCGAGTCCCGTTTTCTGCTTTACTGTAGAGATGTGTCTGTGGTGTACTATTTCTCTTTTACCTACCTAGCTGATTGGCCAAGTTGTTCTGATGCACATCACCTTCACATCTCCCTTGCAGAAATCTTTGCACCATATCTGAGGTTTGCCTTTGGAACATTTTGTCTATGCCAGCTCCATAGAGGAGATGCTTGGGAGTACAGCCATCATCCATTGTCACTACATGCCTGAGCCAGCACACCTCTGTTTCAGCAGGGTGTTGAATACTTACACTCCGGTGTAGTTAAGCAATTTTTTCTGCCCTGTAATGTTCAATACATGCTTGCAGCAGCACATATGAAAAGTGCTGAACTTCAGTTTCTGTCATATCAGTGTTCAGGTTTCGCTGTCTTACAGGAGAATACTCGATCTTGATATAGTCTGTCATTAGTCTGTCATTTTTTCGTTGGTATACCTTGTACCAGTTTGTCCTGTTGGTGCAAAGACGTGGCCCTCTTTCACTCCACTGTAGATAACGAACTTGTCTGAAGTTTTCCACTTGATGAAGTTGAGTAGCTGGTTTGCCAACCAATCTTGCAGAGGCTCTAGAAGCGGCTGTCCCTGCTGTAAGGTTTATGAAGGTGATGAAGAGTGGCTGCTTCTATTCTCTGCAGCTTTCGAAAGGAGAAACTCATTTGATCTGTTGGTTTGGAATCTATCTATGTATCTATCTATCTATCTATCTACCTATCTATCTATTAGGGGTGCAACGATACTCGTATCGATATTGAACCGTTTGATACAGTGCTTTCGGTTCGGTACGCATATGTATCAAACAATACAAAATTTTAAATTTATTTTATCAACTTTCCTTCTGACGATGCTGTCTGTGTTGAGCGCTCAGTGGATTTGCGCTCGACAGTGCAGCCTAGGCGGAGTAGTCGAACGCAGATTCACTGAGCGCAGGGCAAGCTAGCGAGACAGAAGTTAAGCTCTCCTTGCAACATGGCAAATTGAACCTCCCCCACCCTCATTCAGATCTGGCGTTTGGAACTATTTTGGTTTTCATGTGACGTATGACCCAGAAGGTAAGCGCGTCATGGACAAAAGTAAAACAGTATGTTGGATGTGCCACACAATGCTCAATTACATGGGTGGGAACTAGTGCGTTAGCGCAGTTAGCTCGTCAACGTGTTGCCGTCCAGCCCCACGCACGGGGCAATCCGCGGTAGCTCGTTAACGGAGATTTGCCGTGTTGTGGCGTTAACGTCATTTCAGATTAACGCTGACAGCACTAGTGGGAACACAACGAATATGACTGCACATTTACGCTGACATCATCCTAGTGCAAAGACAAGTGGAAGCAGACAAAAACAACAAGCACGCATGCTACAAACTTTACCGGAGTCATTTAGACAGCCGTTAGCACATGATTCTCCTTATGGGGACCTGATATGTTTAATATGCTGCTGAGAATATAGCCCAGAAGAAGCGTATAGTATAGCTTTTATTTTGGAAAGAGACATTTCTCTGTAATAAACTCTCTTTTCCAAAGATGAGTGATTTCTCGATCAGATATATTTATTTTCTTTATTACTTTGTTGTTTCAGCAACATTAAATTTAAAAACTGTACTTTTGAGTTAAAATATATATTTATAATTTTAATAAATGACAAATTAAAAAGGCATGAACATTTTTTTGTATCGAAAAAATATCGAACCGTGAAACCAAAGTATCGAACCGAACCGAACCGTGAATTTTGTGTATCGTTGCACCCCTACTATCTATATATATATATGTACATACATACATATATATATACAGCTGCTATACTATTGAAAAGCTTTGTGCAGTTTTTCCTGGAAAGTCAGGTAGCTGCTGTGGAGAACTGAAAGATTGTTCATACAACTACAAAATAATATTATATCTCTTCAAAGATGTCAGTAACTCTATTTTAAAATGACTACAGTCATAATTTCTTCTGAACTGTCTTTGTTTCCTGACAGTGAGAAATCCATCTACATTTAGCTACATTTTCCTAGAAGGAATCTTTTTGTCACTGTGTATGATCAAACTTTTGCCTAAGTGTAGACACCTCTGAAAGTTTCCAGGTGCTGATGTTAGTCCAGCAGTTACAGGAAAAGGGGGGGAAAATGAGTGACACAGCAGCATCGTTTTTCTAGCTAAGACGAGTCTGGGTATTTGTGTTAATGATGGTTACTCAGAGTCAGAGCAGGTTACTCAGAGCTCGCTGAGGCCCCCCGGCCCCAGTCTTTCCTCCCTCTCACACGTGCTCATCCAATCAGATCAAGAGAAAAAAGCAAACAAACAAACAAACACACAAAAAAGATTTGATGCTTCCTTTTTGGCTTTAAAACAGTCCAAACGTAACACTTTAAGGAACAGAGAGATTGTTTCATACTACTACCAATAATACATTTAAGTGTTTTTTCATAAAGTTTATCATCAGTGTGCACGCTTTTCACTAAATGCATTCTCTTGCAATTTTTGTCTCGCTTCACAGATTTAAATTTTGTAGCAAACTTGCAATACACAAATCCTCAGAAAGAAGATGACCATAGAAGAAAGATCAAATATTTTTACTTCGTGCTACGATGCTGCCCTGAAAAGATGGATTTATGGGATTAAGCAGACAAAAGTGATGACAGAAGCAGTGTCGGTAACTGGAGGATGCCCTGTTGCTGGAATCCCCAAAATTTCTAGACAGGAGGTGACGATTGCAAAGTCAGCAGTACAGTAGTCACAATAGACCCATTCATGGGAAACAGCCTAGGCTGAAATATACTGGATTTATCCGTTGAATTCGTTTTGTTGTTAGAGCTACAGTAAAAAGGGGTTGTGTGCTAATGCACCCCTTCCTCCCCCCTGCAGCTGGCTGTCGCCTGGACGCTGCTCGGTCCGGCACGTAGGCCAGTTCACATGGCAGCACGCCAGTAACGGGGGGGAGCAGTGTCAATTAGAAGCGTCTTTGATCGGAATTACTGCATCACAGTGACCCACATGGTCAGTCTGACGGATATGTGATTGGAGAAAATGACGGATAATGTGATGTGTGTGCAGAGTGACCACGATTCCTGGTTTAAAGGGTCAGAAACAAAGAAAACACAATGAGAAAGCACGAGCAGACATTAAAAGAAACATGTGGTCGACACTGCAAACAAAACTGTTTAAAGAAGAAAAAGCTTTTGTGCTTCGCTGGGTCATATTTTACAGTAAAAGTGGAAATATGTAAACGCTGTCAAAGAGTTCAGACAGCAGACAGAGCTGTGTGGTCATCTCAGTCGGAAATAAAACATGAGCAGCAGACGATTTGAATAGTAGGTGGGAGGTTTTGCGCAGCAGTGTTACTGTCAGGGTGGAAAAGACATTACACGACTGAGTCAAAGGAAGCTTACGGAGAAAAAAATTTTTCCGACTTTTTCACCTCTTTCTAAAATGATCAAAACCCCATTTACTGCATAGATGGCTACCAAATGTAATAAAAAAACAAACAAACATTGAATAAAGTAAGGATTTCGTCTTCAAAGCATTTAAGTTTATTTAAATTTAATCCGAGTCTGGCTTTCCACAACCTCACATGGGCTGTATCCCAATTCAGGGTCTGCAGCCTTAAAGGCCGCATTTTAAGGCCGATTACGTCACAGCGACGCGAGGAAGGCTGTCCCAATTTGAAGGCTGCTCGAAATGCGGCCCTCAAATGCGTCCTTCATTTCCCTGAATTTTAAGGACGGCGGTGTAGACTTCGTGGCCCAACATATCCCAGAATGCATAGTGCGGCGGTGGGTGTGGATAATTTTGCCGAAAAAAACGGCGGATGAGGGGCGCCCGAAGAGTAAACTTTAAGTAAGTACTGAATATTATGTCACTTATTTATGTGCAAATGTTTAATAACGAAGAACATTAAAACATTACTGTTGGCCACATGTCGGCAAAGTTATGTGACATTAGTGATGTTTGTACTAACTTGGTTTTAAAGCCTTTACTTTAAAATATACGCCGTTCAATAGCTGACCTTAATTAGAGAATGATCGAAGCTCATGTAGAAACAAACAAACAAATGAACAAAAGATTTTCTCCTTCATTTCTGTCAAACAAAGCTGTATGAAACGTTTCCAGCTGTTAGTATCATGGTTGCTAGGCAACCTGGGCAGCGCAACGGAGGCTAGACCGTCCCATTTCACAAGCTAGCACTTCCGGCCTTAGCGGTCTTTGAGCACGCGGCCCTTGAGGATCGTTGAGGCTGCGTACTTTAAGGCTGCAGACCCTGAATTGGGATACAGCCATAGTCTGAGCAGACAATGAAATGATCTTTAAAACACGTTTTCAAGTTTTTAGTCAGCCATCGTTGAGGTTTAACTTTCATACGTTAGCAATTTAGCACAAAACACGATACGTCTCTGTTAGCTCTGTGATTGCAATGCCGTGTAAACAGCTGCACAGGACTCTGCTAAGCTTAGGAAAACCCAGGTGTTTTTGTGCCTTTTTCTTATTTGTATGTCATCTAGCTTTTTCAGCTTGCAGGCAGTTTGTCCTGTTTGTCTGCTTACAAGGAAAGACCGGGGTCTCTATGTTCCTCTTTTTTTCTCTTCACCTTTTGCTCACCTGGTCTCAGCAGATGCGCCTCCTCACTAAGCCAGGCTCTGGTGGAGGTCACTGACTGTTGAAAGACAGTTCTTCTATCCAAGTGTTTGATCGTATTTGCCTTGTAATATAAAACCTCTTCACATGATTGTTGGATTACATTTCACTAAAAATAATGACATGCACATTTTTATGCAAATTTACAGCAGTCTGTTGAACTAACAGATTGAGTATTATTTGTTGTGTTTTTGTTTTTTTACCTCATAATATAAGAAAACGCGTACAAAAGGAGCTGCCATGTAAGGCGCAGGAACAGTCACGCTTTAAGAGATGGAAAGCACCAGGCAGTAATCTGGTGGTTTGTCATTGTGATACTCCTCTTAGTGAGATCAGAATCTTTAACTAAAAACAAGGAAATAAAGTTTACAAAAAAATAAGGGCTCCTGATTGTTGCAGATATTAATTTGTTTTCGCTGCAGACCCGCTGATAGAAGTAAGAATTTCCTATCATGCATCTGTAAGAAGCTAAGTAAGCGATAAGTAGGTATGTTTGCAATGTGATGTGCATGTATTAACTTGTTATATTGTAACTGTTTGGATGTGCTTGAGCAAAGAGAATATTTTAAAGGCAGAGAATATAACTTTCCTCCATATAGTCTTCATTTATAAAGTGCCCCGGAAACCGGATTTACAGTTAAAAGGTGTATTCTCCCATTTCAGTACAGCGAGTGAGTATTTAAAAAGAGAGAGAGAGAGAAAGTAGACAGTATATCATTTTTTTGTTTTTTAACATACAGCCTGGGACCGTACAAAAGTGACCCCCCCCCCCCCCCCCCCTTAGTAGTTTTTGGTTTTAGTGTCCCTGATTTACACTGAGATATTGATCCTGTTACCAGTTTGCTAACATAAATCACTATACTTACACTATTAGCAGCAACCTTTGGCACTGTTAAATATAGAACAGCTTTTTAGAGTAGGGCTCCAAGGTGTTTCATGTCCATTTTAAAGTACAGCTCAGGGCAGATGACACCCTTGCAGACATTTTGTGTGGCTTGCAAATGCAACAAGACAGAGTGAAGCATCCACAGGTGGATGAGATTTAGCTGTGGGCTATGCGTTTGCTGGAAATGCTGCATGTTTCTGCCAGTTTGTCTGTCTTTGTTGCCTTTTCGGGTTCCTGGTACACAAAGTTATTCAGTGTAATTGATCACCTAGATCTGGATAGATTTCCTGGAGTATTTAAAAGCTGTGTGTCTGAGCATTTGCTCTCCCTTTCATCCATCCATCAATTCTAGATGCTCTATGAATCATTCGGTTCTTGAGAATCTGAGTTGGTGTCTGTAATGAAACTGCACGTACACAATTGTTACACAACTTTGGCTTAAGAAGTCATGATGAATGAAGACAAGTTTACTTTTACTGCGAAAAAAGGAACTTCTGTATGTTTGTATTTATTTATCACTGATCACACTGGTGACTAGGCTTGTATACTGACGCAGAGAAAGAATAGAGAAAGCTTGATTTAGAGATAATATATTCACTTTAAAAAACAAAAAGATAAGCAACCATTCATGATTTTTAATCATACATTTCTTGACCAGGGTGTTCTTGATGTTTCAGTTCATTTGATTATTTGACACTGTATTCAAAAAGAGTCACTGATGAAACCATAATTTACTGAAAAGACAGGAAATGACATCACACCTGACAAAAAACAACCCACAGTACAGCAGAACAAGCAGATAGCAGATAGCATAGAAGTCCTGCTCTTTATGACTCTGAAATGTAACTGTGTCATCGAGTGTATCCTTCAACTTCAATTTCATGCTTTAGAAGTGGAGGAAAGGGAACTCTTGTTAGCGGCACAGGGTTTCAGGCTGCTTCAGCTAGATGTTCTCACTTCAGTGATGTTACACCAAAACTCCAAGTGGACTCCAGTTGCATCCTAGAGGATGAATCTGAAGTTCATAATCCTGGTTTTTAGCACTAAACAAAGCTAACACCCAATGTAAAGATCACAGCTAAAAGAAAAGCGGTAATAACAGGACTTTCAAGGAGGATGCAAACAACAGCAGCCATCGAGGGATCTGCTCAGCGGTGCACAAGAAGATGACCTTGAAGGGGAGATCAGCCAAAATTGAAATAATGTTGAGTTGTATGGGTTGAGTCCAGGAGACTTTTGATCAGATCTTGCATGTAGTACCTATTAAACAAATTTGATGTTACTTTAATCTTACTTTTCCATTCTAACTACATAAAAGTGGCTCTTTGGGTGCTCGGGTTCACAGTTTTTCAGGATTTTCTCTGACATAACACCTGAGTTTTCTGAAATAAACACTTTTTCTCAAACTGTGCCTCAGTCTACAATTTCAAACTCCTTAAGATCTGCATGTCTCTTAAACATAATATGCCTCTGTGGATAAACCCACCAACCCACAGACACAGAACACTGAGTATGGGGCAGAGAGCCGGACCACCCACTGGCCACCAAGATATTTCTGTATGAGGTCTAATTTCAGTCATTTTTGCTGTTAGTGAACAGTTCATCAGACGACCAGTGGCTTGCCTCATCGCATGCCGTATTTGGAAAGACTGGTCCAGAAGATTCTGACAGCATGAATGTGTTTAGGAATCTCACACCCTGCTGATGAAAAAGGTGAAACTTGTTGTGACACATCTCTCAGCCATGTTATCCTCTATTCACTCAGACATTCGGTCAAGGTTCCCACTGCTTGTCTGAGTGTTTGCCTTTGTGTTTCAGGCATGTTGCAATAAGGACACAGATTCATCAGTTGTCTATTGGGTCTTGCTAATTCAATCGATTGCGCAAAATCAAGGTACACCCTACAGTAGAATTTAATTATAAGTGGATATCTGTACTCCCAAAGATATTTATACACCTTCAGTCAAATAACATTAAATCACAAAGACATGGGTAAAACAGTAAGTTCTTGCACAGGCTCCTCTTATATATTAATCCCAGTATAGTCTAATTTTTTGGGAGTGACTGGAAAATGAAAGTGCAGAATCAGGTTTAGGTTGCAGTAAGTACAAATATGTCGGTGTGACGTAATACTAATGGTGTTCTCAGTTTCTGATAGATCAATGCTTCAGATGCTTCTAATGCTTTTGATGCCTAAGATGCATAAAGTTCTTTTGATTTTTTCCAACCAAAGATCACAGTTGAACAAAAGCAAAGGAATCAAACGTATTTGAAACATGCAGGAAGTGTACAGAACAAGTTTTAGACGTCTGCTGAGACTGAAACTGTGAGAAAATGTGACAGCATGTTTGAGCGCTGAATTATGAAAATATCGCAATCAAAATGCATATCATTATCCGTGCCATTTAGAAGTTCCTGCATGAATTCATAAAGAACCTTCAAATATTTTGTGTTTCCAAGATGTCTTGACCCTAAATATGAAGGCGTTTACAACTCATATCGCCAACCAACCTAAATGTCTGAGTTGTGCAACTGTCAATTTCGCTGACAGTTGAACAACTCTCATATTACTTTTAGTCTTGCTTTGTTTCATGTGGGTGATGACTGCATAATTGCAATGAAAGGAATACTGTGAAAAAAATCCAGGCATTTTTCAGCTTCGAAGAGGAAGTTACAGCCACTTCAAGGTAATACTGATGGGAATCTGTGATGATTAATTGGCTTCAGCCATGTGTATACTGATACTGCACGTGGAAAGTGCAGGCAGTAATGAATGGAAGCTATAATCAAGTTGTTGGGAGTGTTGGTGCAAATAGTTTCCTACCCACACAGTTTGCCAATGCAGGAATAAAAAATGCCAGTATGCAAGACGAGGCAAGACAAGGTACATCTATTAAAGCAAATGGGCTTAATATAGTGGAGTAAACCCATAAAAACACAAAAACAAAATAACAGTCTATTTCCTTTTTAAATAAAAGAAGAGTGAGATGGTTCATAAAGAATATTTCAGGATCTATCATAAGTTTCTAACCCAGATTTAAATATGGTCTTTTCCAAGGTGCCACTATCTAAAATGTCTCATGTAAATCTTTTTGAACAACATAATTAAATCAGTTAAAAGTGTGATGGTCTACATTAGGACACAGTAGAGAAGTGCTGGCACAATCAAATATTAATTTTGACCTAGATGATTAACTGTAAAAACGTATCTTTTGCATTCCCTGTTTGGTCTGGTTAGCTGCTAAAATCTTCTCACGTTCACCACTTATTTTAACTTCCAATAAACATTAGGGTTAAAGTTTGTCCTAGACATGTTAGATTAGTTCGAGGCCCAACTATTGGCCTGCTATGGCAAGCTAGTTAATATCTTTAAAGAGAGCCAGAAATGTACTTTAGTCCTGACTAGGGATGGGTATCATTTAGGTTTTATCTGATACCGGTGCCAAACCGGTACTTTTGAAACGGTGCCGGTGCTTAAACGGTGCTCAAACTGGTGCTTAAAGAATGGAGAACACAAAATTAGTCCAAAAACCTCTCATGTTCATTTTAGCCTTTTTTGCCAGGGCGAAGGGAGTATCTGCCATCAAACAAGAAGACAGCCACATGTAACTACGACGGTGTTTGCTAGTTCACCTTACATGCATTAATTTAATAACATGGTTAGCCTACTCAACGTAAATTACACACAAACAACATTAAGCTACTCACGCAGAGAAGAATGGCTGCTGCTGCCATCATCATCCTCATCATTTCTGCTACACTGGCAGGGCTAGGGGCCAGGACTCTCCTCTTCGGGTTTTTGGGGATGTTGCAAACTCTGGGTCCGATAACAGGCACCACACCCGCAGTAGATGCGCTCGGTGTGAGGTCTCGCAACAAGCTATCAAATACGGTGCATTTCTCGGCTTTTAAAAAAAACGCTATGCGTCGCCAGGTGTTTCATCGGATTTGAGGTGTTACCTCCTTTGCACAGTATCACAGTATCAGCTTAAAGCACTTGTTGCAGGCTGCTGAGTTTGCATATTTTGCTGTGAAGTACAGCCAGACTTTTGACCGCTTCGCCTTGGGCATTTTTAATCTGTAGCTCTGCTCTAAAAGAACGTACGTACCTGGCCCCGCCTACTATCCTCGGAAACGTAAAATGATTGGCTAGAATCTAAAGTGTATCACAGCTCAGGAAAAAAAAGCACCGAAATAAAGCACCGAAATGTGCACTGCTTTTTGGTCTGGTTACTACCGTTTATGTCAGAACCGGTGCCATGATGGCACCGGATACCGGTACCCATCCCTAGTCCTGACATACTCAGAGCCGATGCTGAAACCTGATAGTCATATTCATTATGTTAAGTTTTTTTGTTTTTTTTACTTTTTTTTGGATTTCTTTTGGCAAATTATTGATTTTTGAAAAGTGCTTTGTATAAAGATCTTGATGCATGCTCAATCATCCAGGTAAGTACATCCCAAAAGGTTGATTCTGTTCATCTGGACGTAGCGTTTTCAATGGGAGAAACGTTTTCAAGAAGTCTCTTAGATAAGTGGTGAAATGTTTCTCCCATTAAAAATGTCACGTGCAGATGAACAGAATCAACCTACTTTGTATAAGCAGGCCATTATCCATGACGCCTGTGCAGTTGCCATTGTGAATGTTACAAAATGTCCAATGCTAAATTAATTCTGTAATAATTCTGCTACTAAATGAGCTAGAAGGCCAAAGGATCTTCAGCGTCATATACAGTAAAAGTTTAGACCACAGCATGATTATCGTTAAACAGTCTCTTGCTTCAGACAGTCTATGCATCACCATGATCATCATCCTCTCTTTGTCTATCACAGCTTGGGAATTATCATCTTTGTCACACTGGCGGTTATGCTGACACAAGTCAGTATACGGTACATTCTATTCTCAAAATACCTTCAACCACAATCCAGACTCTCATTGGAAGCTACAGGAAGCGTTTAGAGGCTGTAATTTCTGCAAAAGGCAGATCTACTAAATATTGATTTCATTTCTTTTTTTGTGGTGCCCAAATTTATGCACCTGCCTGATTTTGTTTAAACAATTATTTCACACTTTCTGTAAATCCAATAAACGTCATTTCACTTCTCAAATATCACTGTGTGTGTCTCCTATATGATATATTTAACTGCCATTTTTTTTATTGTAACAACCAACAATTTATACAGTAAAATAATAACTATTAACAAGGTTGCCCAAACTTTTGCATCCCACTGTAAGTACAACAAACAAAGTCCTCTGGCTGAGAAACACATCCATGGCCTTTTTTGTTGTTGTTTGGTGCTTAAAGGTGGCCCTAGTGTGCTTGGGAGCAGACATGATAACAAGTTTTTCCATTGCTTTTGTTTTATCTACAACACAGGACAGGCATCTTGGCTGCCAGACAAATTCAAATACGATAAAGCCAATGAGTGATATAGCCAAAGTAACAGGACACCATTGGCTTTCTTTGCAGGTGCAGGTTACACAACATCAAAGAAATCCATTTAAAAAAAACAAGGAAAAAATCACTACGATGTCAGATTGTGAAAAGCAGAGCTAACCTAATCGTAATCATACTGTGGTCTGACTGTTCACGTTATACTGAAGATGATTACACAAATCTACAATGTTCACATCTGTTAAATTAAAGACAAAAAAAGTCAAAATAGATCTATAAACTTCTCAGTAAAGAAACAAGTTTAGGTGCTGTATAGTTGGTTTTGTTTATTTTTGGTGGTATCAATGCCCTGGCCTTGAAATTTTTGATTTGGCATTTAAAATTAGTATTCTGGCTTATTTAAAAATAGAGACAGAAAATAAATCTTTTACAAAAAAATGTCATTTTGTCCAGTGTTATTTAATTAAAATGGGTGATTCTGAAAAACCAGAGTTACAGTTACATTCAAGAAGGGTTAGGTTAGAAACACAAAGCTTTTTTGTGTTCCTTGTTAGGGACAATTGTGCAGGACTCATTTGAGTAATACTTTAGCAACCTTTTTGTAAGTTTTTGCATTGTTAGTGGGCGTCTTAAAACAGGAAAAGGTTGAAAAACTTTCTACATCTACCCAAAGAGTGAATAAAAATAAAAAAGTATAAAAGCAAAATGCCAACATGGGGCACAAACTGTGTCACAGCCTTAACCTACTACTTCCTTATGCAGTAGAAGAAATAATATACCTATTGTGACTCTGTGGACTGGAGAAATTGATGGAAATGAGGAAGATAAAAATGAAATCTGCAAAGAAATCTGCACCATTTAAAGTATTTTTGCACATCCTCCATGGATGTTTGCTAATGTCATACTAAAACTATATCCAAAACTGCTCAAACAATACACACAGATGGGAATAAAGTTGCACAATACTTCTTGTTATTCGTTTCATTATGTTGTCAGTTTGTTTCTTCCTCATTTTTGAGGCAATGTCAAATCCTGTGAAAAATGCACGTAAACCTCATGATCTAGTTTCTTTCGAAAAAGATAATCTCTGGATTATATCACAAACCAGCCGTGTGAAACAAAGGCTGAAGTCATCTCTCTCAGTCCTTTGCCAACTGTACGTGGGAGTAGGTGGAGGAAGAGATTTCTTTTTTCCCCTGTAAACGGTTGGCGGTTTAGCTGTAAACAATAAGAAACCTTCAAACAATGATTATTATTATAAGTCAAAGAGATTGTCTCCTTGAATCGTCAACCTCAACTTCCCTGAGTGAAATGACCTAGATGTGAAGTACCTAAATGAATGCATGTGCTTTGAAGTACCTCAGACACACTTTTTTAGGTTTTCTAAACATTGTGGTTTCAAATCCAGCTGCACACTGTAAGAAGAAAAAAGAAGAGAAAAGTCAAAATAGCAAGGCACTATGATTCCATCGTGTTTTGACTTTCTTCATCTTTCACCTGTTATTGTTGACTTTCAGCTCAGCTTTCACTGTCTTGTTACTGTACAACCCCTGTTGGTTCCAAGCCCAGTGGCATTGGTTGCATTTGGTGTAAAAATCTGCTACTGTAGATCTCATGACCTATTAACCACTATTTGCTTAGAAAGCTGCACTCTTCCTCAAATTCCTAACCCGGTCAGGTCTATGCACACACGATTATAGCCTCTTCCATTGTGATATGTTTTATTACGTTTCAAAGTTAAAATTGTAAGCAAGCATTGCTAATTGCTAATTTGGCATCATTTTGATAGTGCCAGTCAGTAAGAACAATTCCCCCCTTAGTCTTTCAAGCTACTTTAGGTTTTGTGTAGAAAAGCTGGCCTGCACAGAGTCGTGAACAAAGCCTCATTAAACACTTTCGGCAAGAAATGGATTGGAAACTGTAAGCTATGCTGTGAATGCCAAGTGTTTATACGGTAGATGTTCTGAATACCTAAAGCTCATCTAAAACTGTTCTGTGGAAGTCGATGAGCAAGGTTTGTTTTTTTTGTTTTTTATGCTGAAGCACAACTGTTAATGGTGTTTCATTGATTGAACACATCAGGCTAATCATCCTATGACATAGTTGGCAGCATTTTAGTGGTTGAACATACCCTTTGTTTGAAGCGTCCAGTTTCCAAACATGCTGAAGCCCTTCATCAGCCAAGATCGGTGGTTAATCTGCAGGTAGGTTGAAAAGTCTGGTGAAAAGCCTGAAAACAGAAGAACAGATTTAGCCTTGAGGTCAAAATACATTTTCAAGGCTGCATTAGAGCTAAGCTGACGCCTTATAAATATAAACTCTCCCTTAATTTATTAATAACACATGGTGATTAATGTTAAATGCCCCAGTCTGTGCACAAATCAGCATCTAACCTCTGTAACAGTGGACAGGAATTACAGGAGTTTTAAAATTAAAATACTGAGACTCAACCAGAGTGTAGGAAAGATTTTGTTGCAGGTTTCAAATACAAGGAGCCAAATCTGAAACTACAAACAGAAAATAAACAGCTCACATTTGAATTTTATAAACCCTTACTTTTTGCGAAGCTGAATCTGGATTAGATTGTGAAAGAAAGTGGAATTCCCTACAGGGCAGGGCAGCTATGCTAAAAGATAATCTGGCAGTGTACAGTGAAACTGCAGGTTGATGCAATCCACTTCCAGAGAACTGATGACTTTACAAAGTGAGTAAATATACACAGTTTTCATTTGAAAAGGCATGAGTTATGCATGTAAAAAGAAAGAAAAATATTTTATTTGATTTTTTTACAGTTTCTATTGACTATTTAAGACAGTTTTATACATTACACTTTGACTCAAAAACCAAGCTTTTTTTTTTTTTTTGACTTTCTTGAAAAACCCTGAATGAAATGAGCAAATGAAGCTGATTTGGATGACTTATTAGTACCGGGTTGGTTGCCTTTTGCCTTTAGAACTACCTTAACTCTTTGTGACATAGATCATAAGCTGCTGCCTCAAAGATTTTGGTCCATATTGATTAGACTGCTTCACATAGTTGCTGCAGATTTATCTTCATCATGCAAATATCCCGTTGCTCTATATTCCAAAGTTGTTCTAATGGATTGAGATCTGATTACTGCACAATGTATTTGAGTAGAGTGAACTCTTTGTCATGTTCAAGGAACTAGTTATACATGATTTGAGCTTCCTGTCATAGCATGTTATCCTGCTGAAATCAGCCACCTGAATATGGGTTCACTGTGATATTAAAGAGGTGGACATGGTCAACAATAGGCTGCGGTATTTAAACAATGCTTAACTGATACTAAGGACCAAGCAGCCTGAACTGTTGGTACAAGGTAGGCTGAATCCTGAGTTTTGGAAACTGAGGCTTCTTTCAAACTGCAGCCTCAGTTTCCTGTTCTTAGCTAACAGGAGTGTGGTCTTCTGCTGCTGTACCCAACTGCTTCAAGGTTCAACATGTTGTGCATTCAGAGATTGTCTTCTGCATACCTAAGCTGTATAAGAGATTTTACTCAGTTCTATTTCAATTCAATTCTATTTATCTAATGCCAATTCACAACTATAGTCACATCATAACATTTCACAATGGTTAAAGACCTTACAATGTTAGAAGGAACCCCCAGCGATGAGATGACCCCCTACAAGCAAGCACTTGGCAACAGGGGAAACGAAATACTCAGCAGAACCAGGCTCAGGAAGGGGTGAAAAGAAATCATTGAAGAAGAAACGCAAAGCCTCCAGCAGGGGATCCAACCCTGACCCTATGCTTTCATTAAAAAGGAAACTTTTAAGCTTAATCGTAAAGGGTGTCTGCCTCCCATTCAACACAAATCAACCTGCAGTCTGAGAGGAAAGTGCTCTGTTAGGATGAAAAGGTCCTCTGATACGATATGATGATCTCTGTACTGTATGTGAGGAGAAGGATTTTTAAGTGTAATTCTGAATTTAACAGGGAACCAATGAAGAGAAACTAACGTGGTAGAAATAAGCTTTCTACATCCAGTTAGTACTCTCACTGCAGTGTTTTGGAACAAAGGAGGATTTTTCAGGGTGTTGCTAATTTTAGCAATATTGTGCAAATTGTTATGTCAGTGGCACTGGTGGTTTGCACTGTTGCCTCACAGGAAGTGGCAATAGTGGAGTTTGCATGTTCTCCCCATGTTTGCGTGGGTTCTCTGATACTCTGGCTTCCTCTCACAGTTGAAAGACATGCCGTCAGCAGGGTTAGGTTAACTGGTTATCCTAAACTGCCTATAGGTGTGAATGTGAATATGAATGGTTGCCTGTCACTCTGTGTCAGCTCTGGGACAGACTGGTGATCTGATGTACCCTCGCTCTCACCCTGTGGCAGCTGGGATAAGCTCCAGCCTCCCTTTGATCCTGAATTGGATACAATTTCAATTAATGCTGCCTCTTATGAGGTGGAAGCAGTGTGGCCATTCTCCTCTGACCATTTCCTCCCACAAAAACTGTATATTTTCTCTTTTATGAGTCTTTTTCTGTAAACCGAAGATATGGTTGTATGTGAAAATTCCAGTAGACAAGCAGTTCAGCAGGTTGTCTTCATCATGTCTATGTGGTAAATGTGATTGGCTGATTAGATATTTGCATTAACAAACAATTGAGCATGAGTACCTAATGAATTGGCCATAAGAAAAAAACAGAATATATCTGCTAGTAGTATTAATATCCAGACTTCTCACAGTCTCAAAATATAGTCACAAATCAGCAATCAGAACAACTCAGCCTCAACAACAACAACAACACAGTTTTTACAAAGTTACACACTAGATCTATCTCTCAGAGTGTGGACTACTCTAACAGCATAACATAATTTCACCACTTAGAATGACCCACAGCTCAGGGTGACAAAAATCCCATGTTGGAAAACACATCAAAACTCCCCTCCGTCAATATCTGTTTTAGGGAAGCACAGGCAGGAATAAAAATTCTGAGTGACGTTTTCAAACATGCCTTATGATCCTAGTTTTGATTTGACTTTTTTTCTGTTCTCTCAAACACATGAAGAAAACACAAGATCAAAGGATGATTTGATCATGTGGCAGCAAGGCTTGTTCAGAACACAGCTGATGTAATGTGATTACTTCAGAGAAGGATGCCAGTGAGATGAGCCTAACACAGCAGGTTTGTGTTTGCTAATCACTCTCCCTGGTTCGCCTGCAGTAGTCTGCTGGAAACCAAGGCCTACGTTAAGACACCAACATAAGCTTGGAGTGTCTGCACAAGCACGAGGCTATCGTGGACGTTTGACTTGGCCTAAAAAAGCCCATGTGCACTCCCACCAGCCGGCCAGTTTGGGGAGTGCACAACGCTGTGTAACTAGTGTGCAGAGAGAGAGAGAAAAGCATGCTGGCCTTTGTATTTCACGTTTGTGTACTCCGTCCTGTGCTGGCAGACTCTTTGGCTATATATTTGTATTTGTTTGTATTGATTTTTGTTCATGTGAACTGCATGCTGGGCATAGCATTACGCAAAGCAACAGACAATGATTTTTGCTCATACTGGTGATTGTTATGTGTGAACACAGTGATCACAAACTGGAGTTCGTGGCCTCTCTCTGGTTTTCCTTTGTGTCACATTCAACTTTCACTTGAATTTAAATTTAAGCTGGAACTAAACAGAACAAAAGGCCAAAATCTTTGTTATTTGTTGTAATTTGTTCACTTTGAGTTTGTATGAAACTTTGTTCTTCTGCATGCAAATAAGCTGCCATAGCAAAGTTACTGTAGTCAGCCTCACTGTTTCCAGGTCAGCATTTGGAGAAGTCATTTAGCTGTAACACTGTAATTTGGGAATTGGAGGATTCCCTAAGGAAAAAAAAGAAGTGTCTGACTGAACATGAATCATTTTTATTTTTATTTCAAAGTAGAGGTTAGAGAAGTGGCATTTACATTTACGTAAATTACAGTTTTAATCACAGCAGGATATGTTTTCACTCTTTGGCATGAAATGTGTGTGTGTCACTCAAGGTGTGGGAAGGAAGTTGCATTTGTTTTTCCCCCCGTTAGTCTGTTTCCCCCCCTTTTCATAATCTACATGGCACACATTAAAATAATATTTTTCACATTTTCACATTCAGCCATTCATTCCCCTTTCTCGGGTTTGAGTTTGAGGGCTCAGTAATAATAACATCCTCATGTTTATGTGAAGGAAGTTTCCACTAACATAACTGTCGCATGTTGCTGACAACATACTGTAGAGCGTAAAGTGTTTAGAGTAAACTGAAACCTTGGGGCTCTCCCCAAAGATTTCAGGATATCATGTGAGTACCATGTGAAGGTTCAATTTTATAAAGTGTCCAACAACCAAAAATGTGTGACTTTGTTGATGAAAATAGGGGATTTTTTTTTAATTCTGGGGGGGAAAAAAAAAACTTTTTATTTTATATCTAACAACAATATATGACAGTTTAGTGGTTTATAATTAAACCAATATTTTAAAAATCCGCAAATTAAATGATCAACATTTATATTTAGCATTATATTCATATTATAATTTTAAGTGATTTTAAATACAATTAAGATTAAATTCGCTTATTTGATTGGTTCAAATACTGAATAGTCTTTTAATGTGGGGAATGTAGAATGTAGTCATTCTACCAAGCCCTGGTGATTCAGCTTCCATCCGCAGCCGGCTCGGTCAGAGCTTTGGCACATACGACATATAAAAAAAATTTAAAAGTTTTTTTTTTCCTCACTTGTGCAATACAGGGAGTGGCTTGCGGTGTAGAAAGGCGTGGTTAAAGTGAACAACCTGGGTTTCGAATGTATAAATCTGGAGGTCTTGGCGACTGGAGTATATCTGACTTGCAGCAAACTACGAGCAA